>NC_058081.1:197919634-198219634 GCF_014858855.1 Bufo gargarizans | reverse complement strand
ATCTCGTCTCTACAGAGTTTGTTACACAGACATGTTAGCTTTCTCATAATTGGGGTCCTTTATCAAACTGGTGTAAAGTACAACTGGCTTAGTTGCCCATAGCAACCAATCAGATTCCACCTTTCATTTTTAAAAGGAGCTGTCTAAAATTAAAAATGGAATCTGGTTGCTATGGGAAACTAAGACAGTTCTATGTTACACCAGTTTGATAAATGTCCCTATAGTGTCTACAGCAGTTATTATGTCCCCTAGAATGCCCCCAGTAATAATAACATCCTATATTGTGCTCCAGGTAATAATGCCTGTATAGTGTCCCTGAAAAATAATGTCCACTAATATGGCCTTGTAATAGAAATGCCCCTATAGTTCCTACCCAATAGCAACATCCCCCACACTACCCCCTATATAGTAGTTTTCCCCCACACGGCGCCCACAGTATTAATTTCTTGGTTAAGTTGGTTAAGGGTCTAGCAATTACTGAAACATTTTTGATAAATTTACGATAATAATTAGAGAACCCAAGGAAGCGCTGTAATGCTTTAAGGGAAGATGGCCTTACCCAGTCTTGAATAGCCTGTACCTTACCAGAATCCATCTTAAACGAGTGTGGAGTAAGGATATAACCTAGATATAGAATTTCTTGTACCCCAAAAACAAATTTTTCGAATTTTACAGATAATAGATTTTTTCTTAGAATTTCAAGCACTTGTTTGATATGAATAACATTTGAATGTCAAGTTGGGGGAAAAATCTAAATACCATCAAGATATACAATCATAAGGTTACAGATAAATTCTCAGAATTTGTCATTCATAAAATTTTGAAAGACTGCAGGAGCATTACTGAGCCCAAAAGGCATGACAGTGTATTCAAAGTTCCCCTCCGGAGTATTAAAAGCAGTCTTCCATTCGTCCCCTTCTTTGATACGGATCAAATTATATGCTCCTTTTAAATCAAGTTTGGAGAACCATGATGCCCCCAGAACCTGATTGAACAGATCGGGGATCAATGGGAGAGAGTATTGATTTTTAATGGTGATTTTGTTAAATTCACGATAATCAATACACGGTCTGAGGTCTCCATCCTTTTATTTTATTTTTTACAAAAAAGAACCCCGCCCCCATAGGAGACACAGAGGGTCTGATGTGTCCTTTATTTAGACTCTCCTTGATATACTCCCTCATAGAATTGCGCTCTGGCCCAGATAAATTATATATATGACCCTTAGGGAGCTTGGAAACCATCACTAAATCAATAGCACAGTCATAAGATCTATGGGGGGGCAGACTCCCCAGGTCAGATGAGGCGAACACATCAGCAAATTCCTTTATATATGAAGATAATATCTTAGATTCAGCAGAGATACCCACCTATAAAATGGGTAAACAAGAGTTACATTTGGGACCCCATTTTTCAACCTCACCTCTGGTCCAATTAATGACAGGGTTGTGCAATTGGAGCCAGGGCATACCTAAAACCATTTCAGTGGGCAAATTTTCAAAGATCAACAAGGAGCAATTCTCAGTGTGGGTGACCCCTATAGTCAGGGTTATTTCAGGTGTACAATACTTAACAGTGCCCCACAGCAACAGGGTAGAGTCAATGGCTACAATGTAAATAGGATTAGGAAGGGCCAACATAGGTATTCCCACCTGAAAAGCAAACTTAAGATCAATAAAGTTAGAGGCCGACCCAGAATCAACAAAGGCACTACCTGACCCCTTGTTTAAACCAAATGAAATAGTAAACGGTACCAATAACTTCGGCTTTACCACCCCAGGGAATACCTTATCTTTAGATCCCTCTGGTTTGTGTGATCTTCCGGAAGGAGGGACCTAGGGAAATTGCCGGATCCAATGATCGGAGTCGCCACAATAAAAACATGTACCACGGCGACGACATTGATCTCTTCTGGTCAAACCGAGCTGCATAGGTTCTTCAGTACAAGGCTCTGACTTTTTCCCCTCAGGATTGGTCTCTGGTTTGGACATAACCTGTGGAAAAGGCAAATGCTCCCGTTGTCTCTCCCTAATGCGTCTGTCCAGTCTGACAGCAAGAGTCATGGTTTGCTCCAAGGTACCAGGAGAAGGATAACATACAAGCTTGTCTTTGAGAGTCTCAGACAGACCAGACCTAAACTGACTTTTAAGAGCAGGTTAATTCCAACCAGAGGGAACGCACTATTTACGAAATTGAGTACAGTAGTCTTCTACCAGTTGGTAACCCTGCACAAGAGATTTTAACTGACTTTCTGCTACAGACTCTGTCAGGTTCATCATACAAAACCCAGAGGGCTTGAAAAAACGCATCAACAGACCTAAGACACAGAGTAGGGGGGTAACGAAAATGCCCAGTCTTGGGGGTCGCCTTGTAACATAATAATTCCCACTTTTTGTTGAGCAGAACCAGAAGAGTGAGGGCTCAAACGGAAATGCAGTTTGCAGCTCTCCCTAAAGGCCAAAAAACAATTGCGATCCCCCGAGAACCTATCAGGAAGCTTAACATGAGGTTCCGCCTGTAGTGCGGATGACGAAGAAGCAGAGATGTTTTGGACAGTTTACTGTGCTTGGAACATCTCCCCTAACTCCTGGACAATATGAGCCAGGTTTTGGACATGATCCGTGAGAGTTTGCAACGGATCCATGATACAGTAATTCGGTCACGAGAAGGGTAAGGTGCAAACTGACTCCACCAACTCCTCTGTCCCTGCCTACTTGCACTTACCCGTCCTAGGGAACGGAGCGCAACTGGGCGGCAATCCCTAACCTGCGTAAATGCGGAGGGACAAACAAACATACAAACAAAAAGAGGTAGAATAGCAAGGTCAAATCAGGAGGTCAAGGTGGTACAAAGGAAAAGGCAGAAGCAGCGTCAATGAACAAACCGAATGTCAATACTAGGAGAAGCAATTCAGACAAAAGGAGCAAGCAAAAGACAAAGTCAAGTAACTAGCCGAAGTTCAAATACCAAGTCAAAATGCTAACAGAATATTCACAAGGTATAGGACCTTAATCACAGGCAACCTGTGGCCAGCAGGCTGCCTGTTAAATAGGGGAGAGAGGGAGTCATGCAACGTGGCCAGCGTCACATGACTCATCCCTCCGCATCCTGCTGAGCGCCGAGTGCCCAGTTCGGCGCTCAGACTTTTCACCGAAACTACGGGAGCGGAGGACGCCGAACACGCTAAGGAGGCATGCGCAGCCGGGTCCTCTCCGCCCCCCGTTGCCCTGGAGACGGAGCATGTCCTTGCTCCGAAGCTATCGCAGGGCGCCGGCGACACCGAAGGGAAGGAGCATGAAGCCGGCGCCCTGTGACTGAGTACTAAAATTCTGTTTTTAGTTTGTCAATTTAGGGGGATTGAGTGCAGATTGATGGGAAAAACTTGATGATTTTTTTTTTATATATTTTGGCACAAGGCCATAACTTAAAATGTGAAAGAGTTTGAAGACTCTCCGAATGCACTATACATCCCTGGGTAAACAGTCAGTCTAAAACTGAGACAAAATATGTGAATGTAACCTCTCCTGTGTTTCTGTATGCCTCTAGTTTTATATGGAGGTATGTAAATCCATCAGAAAAATGCAGCATGTTATATGTATGGAGCTATTCTTCCCTAAAAGAAGAGGGCTATGGGGCTCCGTGCTACTAAAGATGTCGTTACACATTAGTCTAAACATGCGACATGGGGAAGGGAGACATCCCACCCCTGAAGAAGCTGCTGGACAGCAATACACATGGGTGTCTCCTATCTCCAAGGCACATGTTCTGTGAGACTTTTTATTTTATTTTATTGGAATGTCCTTCTCTTTTATCATTATGTTTTATATATAATTCACTTTTTCTGAACACTTTTGTCCTCATTTTACCCTACTCAGAGCTTGTGCTAGTCATTGTAGCGGATTGGTGCATCATATGTTTCAGATTTATTGATATCTGAGAATCTGGTTTCACTCTGACACGTTTAGTTTAAAGGGAACCCGTCATCAACTTTATGCTGCCCATACTAACGGCAGAATAAAGTAGACACAGGTGACTTGATTTCAGTGGTCTGTCATTCATAAGTTAAAAGTAAGTGGTTGCCGAGAACCAACTTTACGATCATTGCAGTCTAGGCCTGGAAAAGAGTCACGGCCACATGAGAAGAGTCATGGTTATTCATTAATTTCTGCTCTCCCTGCCCGCCCACCACCACAAGATTGACAGTTTTCTACTTAGTTTTCTTCCTTTCTAGGAGAGAACTGCCAATCATCAGCAGACGGGTGAGAGAGCAGGAGATTAGGTAGATTTTACTCTTCTCAAGGCCTGTGCTGCAATGATTATGATGCTGGTTCTCAGCAACCACTTACTTTTAGCTCATGAGTGACACACCGCTGAAATTAGCATTTCTGTCACTAATTTATGCTGCCCTCAGTGAGGTCAGCATAAAGTTGATGACAGGTTCCCTTTAAGACTGGCATATGAAACACAACTCTTTTTTTTTAATCAGATCATTTTTATTGTACTAAAATACAACAATGTAACATTGTTATAAATGTAAGCATATCATGTCCTATATTGTGACATATAAATTAACACCACTGATGATTATGATACAGCAGGCAACCATATAATGACAGTGTAACCACAACATACCCTTCCCACCCAACCCACCCCTCCCAACTCCCACTTCAGCACTTAATGGACTTCACCTTTTTTAATCAGCTCTATACCTCCAACGCCCCCACAATTTCTCAAATTTTTGCGGACATCCTCTCTTCTTAAATACCATTTTCTCAAGAAACACCACTCTTAATAAATATGCTCCTATGTGTTGTCTCACCTTTCTCTCATAGCCAGCATTAACTTTTTAGCCATGTGAGCTACAGTGGTCTCTGGGATCAAACCAGACAGGCTAGCCTCCCCTTCCCAAGCAATTTAATAAGCCCTGGGCACCCATACCCCTGTTGCTGTTGTCCATCCTTGGAGCCTTTTTGGTATGTACTAACCTCATATACCAGGAAAAACAACAAGACCCATAGTTTTGGAGATGCTCTGACCCTGTCATTTAGCCATCACAGCAGTCAAGGCTTTATAAAAACTGGGTCAGATTTACTAATCCTATAGGTGGCATAAATTTGAGCTGTCTAGACCTGCACCAGTTAAATAAACCACAGGAGCTTAGGCTGGATGATCAATCTGGAGCAGGGATAGGCACTTTTCTCTGACTATACCAACAACTGATTGTTTTAATTTAAAACAGAATTTTTACGCCAGGATTGTGGCACAATTTTGGGACTAAATGTTGTCTATCAGGCCACTCTTGGTGCTCTGAAAGTTTAATCTATGTCATTTTTAAAAGACCTTTTTGGCACCGACAGATCTGTAAAGCAAAGGGGTGTTTTAAAGGGAACCTGTCACCATGTATGAGTTATTCTGCAGGCAATAGATCAGGAGGAGCTGAGCAGATTGATATCTAGTTTTATACAGGGGTGCACCTAGTCTTTCTGCTGACTGAGGTGAAAACAAATGGTGCCCCCCCCCCCCCCCCCATGCCAATTTATTAATTTCTTGGCACCCCAGGCCAGTTTTCACCTTCCTGCCCAGGCCATTTTTTTGCAAATCTGACATGTGTCCCTTTATGTGGTAATAACTTTGGAACACTTTTACTTATCCAAGCCATTCTGAGATTGTTTTCTCGTGGCACATTGTACTTCGTGATATTCATAAATTTAAATCAATATATTTCAGCTTTAGTTATGAAAATATCCCAAATTTATCAAAAATTTTGGAAAATTTATCATTTGAAAAATTTCGATTTCTCTGCTTTTTAAACAGAAAGTGATACAGATATTTCTTTCAAAATAGAAAGTGATGTCATTTTTTTTTTTTTAGGACATTAGAAGGCTTAGGATTTTAGAAGCAATTCTTAAAATTTTTAAGAAAATTTCTAAAACCCACTTTCTAAGGACTAGTTCAGGTCTGAAGTCACTTTGTGGGGCTTACATAGTGAAAACCCTCCATAAATGACCCCATTGTAGAAACTACACCCCTTAAGCTACTCAAAACTGATTTTACAAACTTTATTAACCCTTTAGGTGTTCCACAAGAATTAAAGGAAAATAGAGATGAAATTTCAAAATTTAAACTTTTTAGGCAGGTTTTCCATTTTAATCCATTTTTTTTCTTTTTTGCCAAACAAAACTCAATATTTATTACGCTGATTCTGCAGTTTACAGGAACACCCCACATGTGGTCGCAAACTGATGTAAGTGCGCACTGCAGAGCGCAGAAGAAAAGGAACGCTATATGGTTTTTGGCAGGCAGATTTTGCTGGACTGGTTTTTAGATGCCATGTCCCATTTTAAGCCCCCCTGTTGTACCCTTTACAGTAGAAACTCCCAAAAAGTGATCCCATTTTGGAAACTAGGGTGCCAGTTTTATTGGTACTATTTTGGGATACATATGATTTTTAATTGCTCTATATTACATTTTTTGTGAGGCAAGGTAACCCAAAAATTGCTGTTTTGGCCCCATTTTTATTTTTTACAAGATTCATCTGACAGGGTAGATCATGTGCTATTGTTATAGAGCAGGTTGTTACGGACACAATGATATCAAATATGTCTACTTTCTTTGTTTGTTTCACTTTTACATAATAAAGCATTTTTGAAAAAAAATAATGTTTTTACATAGAAACATAGAATGTGTTGGCAGATAAGAACCATTTGGCCCATCTAGTCTGCCCAATATACTGAATACTATGAATAGTCCCTGGCCCTATCTTATATGAAGGATGGCCTTATGCCTATCCCATGCATGCTTAAACTCCTTCACTGTATTTGCAGCTACCACTTCTGCAGGAAGGCTATTCCATGCATCCACTACTCTCTCAGTAAAGTAATACTTCCTGATATTACTTTTAAACCTTTGCCCCTCTAATTTAAAACTATGTCCTCTTGTAGCAGTTTTTCTTCTTTTAAATATTCTCTCTATTTTTACCTTGTTGATTCCCTTTATGTATTCAAAAGTTTCTATCATATCCCCTCTGTCTCGTCTTTCTTCCAAGCTATACATGTTAAGGTCCTTTAATCTTTCCTGGTAAGTTTTATCCTGCAATCCATGTACCAGTTTAGTAGCTTTCAACAGAGAATAATTCAACATCTTCTTCCTGCTCATGCAAACCTGTAGTAGAGTGTACACCTAGCAACATAGACAGGTTAGGGTCTACACCCTGTACTCTTTGGCTCAGCATATAGATCTCAGATCCTTCTGGCAGCGATTCATTTCTTTATACAGTGTGAAGAGTTGCCCGGATTGCACATCTAATGGCTGTGCCTTTAGTAAAACAAGCTGCAGTTGTTCCTGCATTGTGACGTTGCTCTCCATGAGGTCCTGGTTTTGCGTGGCCAAATCCATTACAGCTGCTTTCAGCTGCTTCCGTGCAGCTTCTTTTTGTTGAGATTCCTCCTTCAAAGCTTGTCCTGTATCACTTTTTGTAAGCAATCTTGCTCTTAATGCAGAGCTGCCACTTCTTGTTGCAATTTATCTTCTATGAGACGTTTTTCTTTTTTTTTCCAGTCCGCCATTTCTAACTTCTTTATTTCCCTCTGTAATCTTTCAATGGTCTCCAAATACTCCTGCTCTTTAAACTTCAGATCTGCAAGCAGGGCTTCACTTTCTTTGCAGTTTCCTCTGGATTCCCTCAGCTTTTTCTCTAGGTCACTCACTGTCTCCTGCAGGAGGCAGTTCTGCTCTTGACGCTGGGTTCACACCTGAGCGTTCTGAAAGGAGCGCTCTGTATGCGCGATTGTACCGGCGTTTGCAATCGCGAATACAGAGACAAGCGAACGCCCATTGTCGCGCATTCCCGAAAGTCTATGTATGGGAACGCGCGACGAGAAGCCCCAAAGAAGCTCATGTACTTCTTGGGGCGTCGGGTGTTTTACGTACGCGCTGTAAAACGCCCAGGTGAGAACCATGCAAGCATTGGTTTCTCCTTGTTGAGCGTTTTACAGTGCGTAGGAACGCGCTGTAAAACGCTCAGGTGTGAACCCAGCCTAAAGTTCCTTCATCTGCAGGACTTGTTTTTGGTGGTCCTGTGCAGTGGGAAGATCAGCCATGTATCTCTCCAGCGTCTCTATCCTCTGCTGCTTTTCTTTATTCTGTTCTGTTTCTTTTTGACATTTCTTCTTCAATGAATTAATATGCCGTTCTCTCCCTTTTTTACGCGCTCGTCTTGCTTTTTCATTTCCTCTGAGTGTTTTTGTGCCAACTCCTTCATTGCCTCTCTAAAGCCTCTGCTCTCAGCCTCCATGGCACACAGTTTCTTCTCCAGTTCTGCCTTCTCTCGGCTAGTTGAATCAGACTTCTCAGAAAACTGTGCTCTTAAGAATGTAACCTCTCACTGCAGGTCCTGTATCCTCATCATGCACATATCACTGTATGGACTAGACTGGCTTAACAGTGTGTGTCTCCATTTTCTGAAAGCCATTTTGTTTTCTGCCGATCATCTTGTGCAGGGGCTCGTTTTTTGCAGAAAGAGTTGACGTTTTCATTGGTACCATTTTTGGGTACATATGATTTGTTGATCATTCATTATTACACTTTACGGGGCAAGGTGACCCAAAAATTGGTAATTTTGGCACAGTTTTTATTTATTTATTTTTCCAGCGTGCACCTGAGGGGTTAGTTAATGTGAAATTTTTATAGAGCAGATCGTTACGGACGTGGCAAAACCTAATATGTATACTTTTTCTTATTTATTTATTTAAGTTTTACACAATAACAGCATTTTTTTAAACCCAAAAAATTGTGTTTTAGTATAGCCATAGTCTGAGAGCCATAGCTTTTTTATTTTTTGACTGATTGTCTTAGGTAAGGTCTCCTTTTTTGCAGGATGAGGTGACTGGTACTATTTTGGAGGGCATAAGCCTTTTTGATTGATTGGTGTTGCAATTTTTGTGATGTAAGGTGACAAAAAAATGGCTTTTTAGGCACTGTTTTTAATTTTTATTTTTTACGGTGTTCACCTGAGGGGTTAGGTCATGTGGTATTTTTATAGAGCAGGTTGTTACGGATGCAGCAATACATAATATGTCTCCTTTTTTTATTTTCATTTCCCTTTAGCACAATAATAGCAGTTTTGAAGCAAAAAATAAAATATCATATTTTAGTATCTCATGTTCTGAGAGCTATAGTTTTTTTTATATTTTTTGAGCGATTTTCTTATGTAGGGGACATATGCCTTTCTGATCGCTTGGTGTTGCACTTTTTGTGATGTAAGGTGAGAAAAAGTCCTTTTTTTGACCGTTTCTTTTTTTTATGGTGTTTATCGGACAGGATGTATCATGGGATTTATTTATAGAGCTGGTCGTTATGGACGTGGCAATACCTAATATGTGTGTGCTTTCTTTTTTTTTCAATTTTTTATTATAAAATCAGGGAAAAAGGGGCGTTTTTCATTTTTTACTTGAAACTTAATTTTTTTTAAATAAAAAACACTTTTTTACTTTATTTTAGCTTTATTTCTCTGTATACACAGTCATAAAGGAAAAAATTTCAATCACTGATGGGACCACCTCTTTTCCTATTAACCTATATATCAATCTGCTCAGCTACTCTTGCTCTACCTCTCAGACACCATGTTTAATGTGACAGGTTCCCTTTAAATTGTGTATGCAAGCCCAACATGCAACTGTGATTAGCTTATTGGGTAAAAACAAGCTGAGGCTCCGTCCACAAAATCCAAACCATTTATCTCAGTTTTGGTGAATTTTTTTTGGGCAGATTTCCTGTTTATGTTAACAACCCCATTGACGTCTATGAGGAAACCACTAAATATATATAAGGTGCAGAATCACACAAATAACGAATATGCTCCGGGTATTAAAATCCGCACAACAGGTCAATTTCTGCACAGAAAATATACACAAAGGGAGACATTTATCAAGACTCTTTACGTCATGTGCGCTACTGGAGGATGTGACAAGTTTATGTTGAGGCACAGACCTCTCGTGAATTTGTTGCATCCTCCAGCAGGCCATGCAACACACTTAAATCTACGACAGCCTCCTAGCTTCCTTGGGTTTCTATCTTTATGCTAGAAAACTGGTGTGAATAAAGACAGATGTGTATGTGCTTCTGGCCCACCATATTTCACGCTACTTCTAAAAACTGTCATGAGGACCAAAAAGTCACAAAGTACGCTGCAAATACAGCATGCAATGTCATTAGTTACTTTTTAATGCCAGATTCCTGGTGTAAAAGCCATCGTTAGTGCCACCCAAAGTATATATGAAATTTGTCAAATCTCATTTACTTTGCGGGTACTGTGAAACCGCACATAATTCATAGGTAGCCGTAGGACTAGGCACTTGTACAACCAATGATTATTTATTTCCACTTCTGCTTCAAATTCACTAATACCAGCAGTAATACTTAGCCAACAGAAAGATTTTTTTGGGCCCTTCTTACATTTCTCTTTTAATTCTGCACATAAGATGCTATTGTTACAGTTGCGGCAAGGCTGTCCCTGGATGCCAAATGAAGCTTGTGAACAAGGACCCAGATGGAAATGGAGAAATCTGTTTCTGGGGGAGGACGGTTTTCATGGGCTACTTGAATATGGAGAATAAGACTAGAGAAGTTTTTGATGAGGATGGTTGGTTACATTCAGGAGACATTGGGAAGATGGATTCTGAAGGCTTTCTGCAAGTAACAGGCAGAATCAAAGGTACATTGGAAGTTGAAAAAAGTTGAGCAGCAAAATTTAAATGGCATGTGCCATCAGAAGATGACCTGTTTAATTCTAAATTCTTGAAATTTTCCATGTAAAAAAGTACTTAAAGGGGGAATCTGGCAGGTTAATGTTCTGAAAAGTAGCAAATAAAATGAGCATTACTTGTCTTTCTGTTTCCTCCACCACTGCCTTTTCTATTTCTACCCAGTTCTCACTGGTCTTCAATTCCTTTTAAAAATGATTTCATCCATTGGACAATCCCTTTAGGTCCTCAGGATAGGCCATCAATGGCTAATCGGTAGGGGTCCAGCACCCCCACAAACTCACTGATCAGCTGTTCTGTGTAGCTCTGACTAGTGTTGAGCGCGAATATTCGAATGTCGAATTTTTTTCGCGAATATCGGCACTTCGCTAATTCGCGAATATTTCGAATATAGTGATATAAATTCGATATTTCGAATATTCGTGTTTTTTTTTTTTTATTGTTATATTTTTTTCTTTCCCACTTCCCTAAAGTTGTTCTTACCTGTCCTTTGGATTCCTGGCTTCCTAGCTGCTCCAGTCAGTGCCCGTTGCCGCTTCTGTCGACTTCCATGCTCATGGAGCGTCCCCATCACCATGGGAACGTCTCCATATACTAGAATGTACTGTCGGATTTGAGAATTACGTTGAAATCGCAATTCGATTATTTCAAGTTATAATAATCGAATTTCGATTTTAACTTAAAGGCTACTCTCCTATTGAAATAGCAATGCAAATAATTCAAGTTATTAAAATCGAATTTCGATTTTAACTTAGCACTGCTATATTCCATATTCGTTAATTCTAGCCTAATATGGAATATAGCAGTGCTAAGTTAAAATCAAAATTCGATTATTATAACTTGAATTAATCGAATTGCGATTTCAACTTGGACCTGGTTTACTATGGTTGGCTTGGTAGAATTAGCGAATATGACGAATATATTCGTCATATTCCATAAAACGAAGATAACGAATGTATTCTGCATCTTCGTTTTTGCTACCTATTCATCAACTTCGCTAATTCTAGCAATCATATAGGAAAGTTTACTATAGAGACAGCCAAGTTTCATTCGCTATGCGATTATATAACTGCTTTTTTTTTTATAAATAGTATAATTATAATAATTATCAGGTATTATAATTATTCTATTTATTAAAAAAAAAAGCAAAGTAATATAATCGCATAGTGAATTAAACTTAGCTGTCTCTATAGTCAACTTTCCTATATGATTGCTAGAATTAGCGAAGTTGACGAATAGGTAGCTAAAACGAAGATGCAGAATACTTTGTTATCTTCGTTTTGTGGAATATAACGAATATATTCGTCATATTCACTAATTCTACCAAGCCATTGAAGCCAACCATATAGTAAACCAGGTCCAAGTTGAAATCGCCATGCGATTAATATAACTCGAAGTAATCGCATGGCGATTTTAACTTAGTAATGCTATATTCCATGCTCATGGAGCGTCCCCATCACCATGGGAACGACTCCATATACTAGAATGTACTGTCGGATTTGAGAATTACGTTGAAAACGCAATTCGATTATTTCAAGTTATAATAATCGAATTTCGATTCTAACTTAAAGGCTACTCTCCTATTGAAATAGCAATGCGAATAATTCAAGTTATAAAAATCGAATTTCGATTTTAACTTAGCACTGCTATATTCTATATTAGGCTAGAATTAACTAATATGGAATATAGCAGTGCTAAGTTAAAATCGAAATTCGATTTTTATAACTTGAATTAATCGCATTGCTATTTCAATAGGAGAGTAGCCTTTAAGTTAAAATCGAAATTCGATTATTATAACTTGAAATAATCGAATTGAGATTTCAACGTAATTCTCAAATCCGACAGTACATTCTAGTATATGGAGTCGTTCCCATGGTGATGGGGACGCTCCATGAGCATGGAATATAGCATTACTAAGTTAAAATCGCCATGCGATTACTTCGAGTTATATTAATCGCATGGCGATTTCAACTTGGACCTGGTTTACTATATGGTTGGCTTCAATGGCTTGGTAGAATTAGCGAATATGACGAATATATTCGTTATATTCCACAAAACGAAGATAACGAAGTATTCTGCATCTTCGTTTTAGCTACCTATTCGTCAATTTCGCTAATTCTAGCAATCATATAGGAAAGTTGACTATAGAGACAGCTAAGTTTAATTCGCTATGCGATTATATTACTTAGCTTTTTTTTAAAATAAATTGAATAATTATAATACCTGATAATTATTATAATTATACTATTTATAAAAAAAAAAGCAGTCATATAATCGCATAGCGAATTAAACTTAGCTGTCTCTATAGTAAACTTTCCTATATGATTGCTAGAATTAGCGAAGTTGATGAATAGGTAGCTAAAACGAAGATGCAGAATACATTCGTTATCTTCGTTTTGTGGAATATAACGAATATATTCATCATATTCGCTAATTCTACCAAGCCAACCATAGTAAACCAGGTCCAAGTTGAAATCGCAATTCGATTAATTCAAGTTATAATAATCGAATTTCGATTTTAACTTAGCACTGCTATATTCCATATTCGTTAATTCTAGCCTAATATGGAATATAGCAGTGCTAAGTTAAAATCGAAATTCGATTTTTATAACTTGAATTAATCGCATTGCTATTTCAATAGGAGAGTAGCCTTTAAGTTAAAATCGAAATGCGATTATTTAAATCGCATATTAATCGCGATAACAAGAATAATTACGAATATTCGATTTCGACGAATATAAAACGAATATTCTATTGAATATTCGCGAATTTCGTCGAAATCGAATATGGCACCTGCCGCTCATCACTAGCTCTGACACCAGAAGTCAGCACTGGAATTACTCTGCACTGTTGACATTGTAGTGGATGAAACTTTTCACTGCAGCTCCGCAGTGACCGTCGCTGTCCACTCCAATGTTGATGGTGCTCTGCAGCTGCAGCACAGATGGTACACACAACAGCTGATCATCAGTGTGTGAGGTGTTGAACCCACGCCAATCAGCTAGGTATGGGCTATCCTCAGGCAAAATGGCCACTAGAGATGAGCGCATTTTTTAAAAATTTGTTTCACCGGTTCACTGAATTTTGGGGAAAAATTTGGTTTTATCCGAATATATTTGCTGCGAATTGCATAAAAAAACTGCTATTTCCTGGCTGCCGAGAGCCTTTATAGCGGTGTAGAACACTGTGCCTTGAAGTAACACACATAGGGAGTCTGCTGTGATAGTGAAATAATACAGAGAGAGTCAGTATGACATGCAGAGGACAGGCGTCACTCTTACAATCACTGCACACTTCACTTATTTGGGCAGTCACGGGGCCAAAACTGACCAAATAACTCAAGTATCAACTCAACCTTACAGGTCGATGTTAACGCCAAGAAGAAGCGCACTCCTTTTACACCATCGTCAGCTGATTCCACATAGATGTCTACAGAACCTGTTCTATTAAACACTTATACAAGTAGAGGCCCCCCCCTCCCGACAGAGTGTAGAGGGTGTCAGCAGTAAGTTTGTGTTGACGTCACTGATTAATTTGCCCTTCCTCTGATCTGTCAGAACAATAACCCACAAAAAACGGATCCTGTCTGTGGAGCATACGCCTTCACTCGGTCAGCATTTGCTCAATAATCCATCAGTATTGCTAATACCCCAGAAAAAAACGTGAATATAATATTTACGTCTTCTGTATTTTGTACCCACTACTGCTTTTGGCTACTAAATCATAAGTCAATTCTGATGGGACCTTACAGGCCTTACAGCTGCTATAGAAATGTATAGGAGAAAAAAAGATAGGAGATGGTTACACAAAAGTTCCAGGGGTTGAGAAAACCCTGGAGAGATTGCGCAACCTAGGTGATGGATCGCCTACAGTGATGGACTAAATCAAAGAGTAGTAGTAAATTAGGCCAAAAAGGTGGTCTCCAGATAGAAGGGATGGCAGCTAAAAAATTGTGTTAGGAAAGCTTAATACTTGATCATCAGGATGTAAGAGACAGACGAAAAAGAGGACAGTGAAAGGGTGGCAAAGGTCTAGGCTAGACGTTTACCCACTGTCACGTTGGTATAGGGAAGATGGGATGGGGAAGAGAAAGGGGAGAAGAGGAGCAGGTGCACGGGTGTAGCGCCAATGCCTAAATAATCAGTGGTCCCGTGATGATGGTAGCGGGCAATGACAGGTGGTGAAAATTAAACCGTGGGTGCCCAGTCAGATGGGAAATTATATATAAACCTATAGGGGCAAGTACCCAAATTACACGCATATGAATAGAAGATGAGTTGGATATATGCGGTGAAGTGGTAGTCCCTTTTGCTTAGAGACGCACTCAGGGGATTAGAAATGGTGATCCCTTTGTTGGGATAATAGAAGTAGAAGCTTATCAAGACAAGAAGGTCTCAGAGAAATAAAAGGTAATTAATAAGTAAATAAAATAAATATCAACTCACTTCGCTGGGGGGTTGTCTCCAGGATAAAGCTTAAGACACCTGGGACGTTAAACCCCCCCCCCCCCCCGCCCAGGATCGCATGTAGCATGGTGGAGATTCACAGCAGCACACAACATCCAGGGCTTCTGGGAAATCTTTTTTATTCCGTAATATGTGGCTCGACACGTTTCGGGGGCTACTTGTAGTAATACACCCTTCTTCAGGAGAAGATAATGTTTAACCCTTTCAGGACCAAGCCATTTTTCACCTTTCTGCCCAAGCTATTTTTAGCAAATCTTTTATGTGGTAATAACTTTAAAACTATTTTACTTATCCAGGCCATTCTGAGATTGTTTTCTCGTCACATATTGTACTTCATGATAGTGGTAAAATTGAGTAAAAAAAAAATTTCATTTTTATTTATAAAAAAAATACTAAATGTACCAACTATTGCAAATTTCAATTTTTCTACTTTCATAATAGATAGTAATAACTACAAAAATAGTTACTACTTGCTACTACTCACTGATGGAGATATCATGTAGATTTTACCGCAACTGCAGCTCTGACCGCTGAATAAATTTTGTTTTTCGACCGAAACACTTCAATAAAGATTTTACCACATATAACCGCCGCCGACGTGAACGGAGAATGTATTTGTCTTTTTGTACTGAAATAGGCCACTAAACGCTTTCAAGACATATAACTGCTGCTGACGTGAACTGAGAATGTAACATGTACAGCCGCTCTGGCTGACTGCTACCGCCGCTACTTCCGTGAACCTCTGCACCACTACTTCCGGGGTAGGTAGGCTGCTGCAAAGCAGGTACTCTACCCCGGGCACGTTTAGCTCCCGACATCCCACTGCTGCCACCCTGCTGACTCCCAGCCATGCTTTCAACACATATAACCACCAACATGAACTGAGAATAGATTTTTCTTTTTGTACTGAAATAAGCCAGTAACAGCTTTTAGCAGAAATAAATGCACCAGTGAAGTGCGTATATTTTATTTTCTGTACTGAAATAAGCCACAAATAAGTGCGTATTTATTTTTCTTTCTATACTAAAATAGGCCACTAAACCCTTTTGCCACAAATAACTGCACCAGTGAAGTGCGTATTTTTTTCTTTCTGTACGCTTTCAACACATATAACTGCAGAAGTGAACTGCGTATATATTTTTGTTGTTTGAAAAGATATAAGCCGCTAAAAGTTTTTCAACATAGCACTTGCATCCCAAGAACAAATTGCTGGAATGACAGAGCTGTATAATGGCTAGTTGGATCCCCAAATAATCTTTTCCTGCACTTGTAAATCGCTTTTCCAACAGTGTCCCTATCGCCTTCTGAAGTCTCTCCCTGCACTAAGATGCTGTGAAATGATTCCTCCCTATCCTTTCCCTCCACTTATAAATCGTTTTTTTCAGGGGTTTTTTCACAATCGGGTTCTTTCAATTGCTGTCCGTAGCACCTTCTCACATCTGTCCCTGCACCTCTGAACGCTTGAACATGTCAGAAAAGAGGATGGCTGCTATATTTATAGGGCTGTGACATCACAGGGATGGCTGGCTGCTGATTGGCGGAATGCATGGCATTATGGGTCAGCCCTCCTTCCCAGAGTTCCTTGCCCCATGTCCTCACATGTGCAGCCATTGTAGCCTCCATTTTAGTAAAAATTGCGATTTGTTACCACGAAGCGCAAGGAAATTCGCATTCGTTGCAAATCAAATTTTTCCTGAAATTTTTATTGAATTCCACTTTGTCTGATTCGATTCGCTTATCTCTATAGGCCACCTTCATAATCATACACAGAAAATCAGAAATTAGTCTTACCGGTAATTCAATTTCCTTGAATTTACCATGACAGCATACTAGGAGATTGACCCATAACCTCTGTAGGAGCAGGAACAGAGTTTAACTTGCCCCCTCTCACCAGTGTTTTCAAAATTACTACAGTAAACTAGGCAACGGAAAATTTGAGTAACTTCATACTCATGCATGCAGGACCTTTTTTCCATCTAAAATAATGGATCTCAGAAAGACATGGCTCAAACAGATGCCAAAATGTGCACAACTGGTGCTCAGGTTCCATTTTTTCTTTATTTTTGTTTTGTTTAGTTCTTTTGAAGGATCAGAACTGAAAAATGTCATGTGAACTCAACACCTTAGGCTACTTTCACACTAGCGTTCGGAGCGGGTCCGTCTGATGTTTCATCAGACGGATCCGCTCCTATAATGCAGACGTTTGCATCCGTTCAGAACGGATCAGTCTGCATTATAACTTAGAAAAATTTCTAAGTGTGAAAGTAGCCTGAGCGGATCCGTTCAGACTTTATATTGAAAGTCAATGGGGGACGGATCCGCTTGAAGATTGAGCCATATGGTGTCATCTTCAAGCGGATCCGTCCCCATTGACTTCCATTATAAGTCGGAACGGATCCGCTCGCCTCCGCACGGCCAGGCGGACAGCTGAACGCTGCTTGCAGCGTTCAGGTGTCCGCTCACTGAGCAGAGCGGAGGCTGAGCGCTGGCAGACGGATGCATTCTCAGTGGATCCGCCTCCACTGAGAATGCATTAGGGCTGGACGGATGCGTTCAGGGCCGCTTGTGAGCCCCTTCAAACGGAGCTCACGAGCGGACACCTGAACGCAGGTGTGAAAGTAGCCTAAGTTGGACACTGCAGGTTAGGCTAAGGCCCCTTTCACACAAGCGAGTTTTCCACGTGGGTGCAATGCGTGATGTGAACGCATAGCACCCGCATCTGAATCTTGACCCGATCATTTCAATGGGTCTGTTTACATAGGCGTTTCTTTTCACGCATCAGTTCTGCGCTGCGTGAAAAACGCAGCATGTTTTATATTGTTTTTCACGCAGCCTTGGACCCATAGAAGTGAATGGGGCTTTAGTGAAAAACACATTGCATCCGCAAGCAAGTGCGGATAGAATGCGTTTTTCACTGATGGTTGCTAAGAGAGGTTGTTTGTAATCCTTCAGTTTTATCACGAGCATGAAAAACGCATCAAAACGCATTGCATTGAAAAAACTGACTGAACTTGCTTGCAAAATGGTGTGAGTTTTACTGAACGCACCCTGAACACATCCAGAGCGAATCAGTCATGCTTGTGTGAAAGAGGCCTAACACTGGACCAAGTAGCTGCTTTGCAAATTTGATCCAAAAGAGGTACCCGCTATTTCTGCCCAAGAACAAGCTATTGCTCTGGTGGAATGCGTTTTAATTTTTTGTGGGCAAGAAAGACATTGACTAGCATAAAACTCTGAAATAGTGGCTTTAATCTACCTAGCAATGGATACTTTTGATAATCTCTTTCCGGGCCATAACAGGGGAAAGAAGCAAGTCTTCAGTAACTAGTATTGTAGAATAGTCCTTCTAACATCTAGGGAATGGAATTTTTCTTTCTTTGAGTTTTTAGTGTTACAAAGAGTAAAACTCTCTCTTTCTATGAAAAACTAACCATTTTTTGGTAAAAAAAAAAACTTTGTTTAGTTTTAGTACTACTCTATCTTCTGATATAGAAAGATAAGGTTCTCTGGATAAGAGAGCCTGAATCTCTCCTAGCCTTCTATGTAATGACTATGAGGAAAGCGGTTTTGTAAGATAAGTGCTTAAGGGACGTTTCTAGTATTGGTTCAAATGGAGACTTTGTTAGCATTTTAAGAACTGTATTTAAGTCCCACTGAGGGACACAAGGTTTAATAGATAGTCTCAGTCTGGATGCTGCCTTCATAAATTTCTTTACCCACTTATGATCTGCCAAGTTGGTGTGATATAATGGACCAAGTGCTTAAATTTGGACCTTCAGTGTGCTGGGTTTTAGGCCCAAATCCAATCCTGGTTATAAAAAGGCCAAATTTTTTTTGTCTAACCAGGTTTTGACCGATTTGGGAATTGTTCTAGACCAACTACAGAATTTTTCCACATTTTTAGGTATATGGTATATTAGGTATATTTTTAGGTATATATCTTCACCACCCTGACAGTGTCAGGGAGGACTCTCTGCCCTTACCACTGTAAGGACAGAAAACACTGGTGGGATGTGGCTATTTAAACTCGCTCTCTTCCTGCCCCCACAGAGGTCAAGGGTCAAAATAAAATTAAATACATATACAATTATAAAATAAAACACATTAGAAATAATGAATGTGTGAGTACCCAGCTTTAATTAGTTAAAAATATATAGGTGATCCATTCCCTTAAGCTTTTCTGTATTATGACACATTGTTGTTGTTTTTTAAGAAGTGTCCCAAATGCCCTAAAAATGCCTGCATGTCATCTTTTAGCTTAGCGAAGCAGGCACAGGCAGGAGCCCGCTCCGCTTAGCTAATCAGTACCCTGTAACAATGTGCCATGCCAGCATTTAGCCAACCTCATGGGGCACAGGCAGGAGCAGCAATGTGTGCTCCTGCCTGTACACTGTTCACTGTGGCCCTATTGATACAATGCAGAGTCCGTGTGCAAGAATAGTGAATTTAAAGCACGGTTGAAATTAGATCTTTAGGTGGAAATTTCTTTAGTAAAAAGTCAAAATCAATTAATAAAAGTATATTAGAAAAATTATTAGGGCATTTGGGAAGTAAAAAAAAATAAAAAATAAATCATGTTAGATAAAAGTTTACTCTTTAAAGAGGACCTTTCATCAGTTTAGCAAAAGTCTAATCGGGGTGTTACCTTTATAGGGTGGCCCGTTTTCCAAAAGACCCCCCGTTTGTCCACTGTGGCCCCCCCATTGATTTTGGCGCCTTGTATTATAATGAGGAGTATCGGAACAATGAGGAGGAGACTGAGTCTCTCAGTGGGCATCTCCTTCTCCCAGGCTGTAGCGTTGTCCAATGGCAGCGCAGAGCATCACAGCCAAGGAGCTCCGTGTTCCGATGCTACTGTTTAGTGGAGTAAATACCAGAGGGCACAGCGGGCAAACGGAGCAGAGCCCAGGAATAATAGTAAGCACTATAGGATCCCTGCTTTATGCCCTACCTAACGTGCTACTTAACTTATAAAGTCTGGACCCATGAAAGGTCCTCTTTAATCTCCCTGTACACAAGCAGGTTAAGGTTATGTTTGGCTAGTTTTGAATCTGGATTTAGCTTAAAAACAAACAAAAAAAAAAAAAAAAAACTGCATCAAAACCTTAATAAACCCTATACTTGTATGGGTATCTTTAAACTGGCAGGTTCTCAAATATTGCCCATTGTTATGTTATCTTTTGTATAAGCAGAGCTGATCATCACTGCTGGTGGAGAGAACATTCCTCCCATCCCCATTGAAGATGCTGTAAAAAGACATCTATCAATTGTCAGCAATGCAGTGCTTATTGGAGATCGAAGAAAATTTCTGTCCATGCTTCTTACCCTCAAGGTATTTTATTCAACAGGTAGCAGCTACACACCTATATCTGCAACACGTAATACAATTTTTTATATTTCTGTCCAGAGCATTGTGGACCCAGATACTTTGGAACCATTGGATAAACTTACCCCAGAAGCAATAGAGTTTTGTCATGAAGCTGGCAGTAAGGCAACAACAGTATCTGCTATTGTTGGCCTGAAAGACAAGGCTGTGTACAGAGCTCTTCAGGGAGGCATTGACAAGGTCAACAGCGAAGCGGTGTCAAATGCTCAGCGTATTCAGAAATGGACAGTCCTCTCCAAGGACTTCTCAATAGCGGGAGGTGAACTGGGTGAGATGCTAGTACCTTATTTCTTATAGTATCTGGGAGTCTCCCATTGGTCATCCTCCTAATCTGCACCGCCTTGACTTGGATTAAGACATGTATCAGATCTTTATACACACAGGTCATCATATTACACTATGCTTACATGTTTTTTTTTTATTTCCATCAACTGTTTTTAGGGCCAACTATGAAGATAAAGCGACATGCCGTCTTAGACAAGTACACTACAGATGTAGAAGCTTTCTATTCACAAGAACATCAAAAATGAAGTTCCAGTACCAAGCCAAAATGCTGTCCAGTCTTTGAATTATCCTAAGAAGAGTGCAGTGAAAATAAACTATCTATAAGAATCAACAACCTTCTTCAGGTCTGACAAATAAATATTTTATATAAAGCTACAGATCTATCTTTGGACAACTTCACAAGAATAAAAGTGCATTATCTGAAGTTAAAATGTATCTACAATAATGTAATATAGACATACGTTAAATAAGAATTTATACATCCTGCCCTACATCGCTACCTTAGTCTGCATGGAAATTTACATTCCTACAAATAAACTTATGAACTAACTGGGTCGCAACTATTTTAATCTTTTTAGTGCAGGACCGAGTGCATGTTGGACAAATTGTAATTGAGGTCTCGGGCTACTTTCACATCTGCGTTTTTGCTGGATCTGTCAGGGGATCAGCAAAAACACATCCGGTATATAATACAACCATCTGCATCCATTCAGAACGGATCCGGTTGTATTATCTCCCAAATAAACAAGACAAATCCGGCACTAAATCCATTGTAAGTCGATGGGTGCTGGATCCGTTAATTTGTGTCTGAAAAAACGGATCCAGGACCAACGACTTATGTGTTTCAAGCCAGATCAGTCTTGCTCCGTATCCCATGACGCACTGAAAATGCTGCTTGCAGCGTTTTTGTGTGCATCATGGAAATGGAACGGAATGCCTTCTGGTGCACTCCATTTCGTGTTGTCTCCATTGACAATGTATTGGGACAAAACTGAAGCATTTTCCTCTGGTTTTGAGATCCTTTGACGGATCTCAATTCAGGAAAGAAAAATGCAGATGTGAAAGTAGCATAAAATGTGCTGAATGCTCCTACAGATGGGATTTTCAACCTATATAATCAGTGATCTATATACTGTGGAAGTTAATATTAGTAAGTCACATCTTGACTCTCATAAGAAACTGTAATCAGAAATAAACAATATAAAAGCCAAACGATTTTTGGAACACCTTGCACATTTAATGAATTTGCATAAAAAAAACTGCAATATAAACACAAAGCAGCGCACAGTTCACAAGTAAAGGATGAGATCCCCAAAACTGTATAATAAATAAAGCTTCAAAAATGAAAAGTTTAAGGCAAGACAAGACATTCATAAAGGTAGGTTCCTTATTGGACTGTGCTTTTCCCACACTGAACGATGTGCTGCAGCACCCTCTGGTGGTTGATCGAGCCACTGTTCTTGAACAAGGAGTGTACAATCTGATACAGGATGATACTAACAAGAGCTATAAAGACCAAAGCAATTCAGTTGCTTCCAGATGCAGACATACAAATCCAGTGAGCTGCCCCTTCCTGGAGGCCTGACTTTTTGGCAGACCTTTATACCTGTAAGGAGGTACAAAGGCAGTTAAAAACCCACTGCCCATATAGTTTTAACTGGGACAGAGGAGGAAAAAAAGGGATGTATACATAATGCAAACGGTCAGTTGCAAACTTTTTCACAGTAACACTTCCATTGAACATATGGAGGAACACAGACTCACTGCTCCTTGTCCATCTGGAAATCTTCCATTCCTTTATGCGAATACAAACGATGGATACATGAGCACACAGACTTTATGATCTCCTCCATTTAATACACCATTTCACAGTACTCGGACTCCTTATTCATATACAAGTATCGCTATGAAAGGGCCTGCAAGTGTCTGTTTGCATTGGTATAGTGGAGCAGGATGAAGCATTCACAGGCTGCAGTTACCGAGCTATAGGACACATAATGTAATGTTATAGGAGATTGGAGTGGTAATTTGAAAGAAATGTTGGTAAGATAGAGCAATATGTGATATGCATTGCAGAAAATATAAGATGGAGAGATATTACAGCAGTAGTGAATAATAGACCTCTCTCTATGTGGAGTTACATATGCAATTTACATCACGTAAAGGGCACAGCCTTAACTGGTGAAGACATACCATCAACAGTATACTAGACCAGACTTGGAGTCCTTCTTTAATATAAAAGCAGTGTCAGATATCAGTATAAACTCAGTCTCTTCTCATTTGTAGATTTGACTATAAAAGCCATCAATACAATTTGCAGTAGTAAATTCCAATCGGGTTTAGTATTCTCTTTCCTTCACTCCATTCAGATCACCAGCACATTTGACCCACATCTTTGTATTTTGCTCACTATGAATGAAGCGATAAGGTGTCGACGAAAGAAATCAGTATCAGCAGAAAAGGGATGTGCGTGTGACTTCAGCTGGCTACGCCGCATTCAGGAGCCAGCAGAGACTTAGTCGCTGTCTCGTATTCTGCGACAAATCTCTTCCGTAAAATCTGAGCACTTTGCATTTCCACCCAAGTCCTTTGTCAGAGTCTATGAGAAAGGAAAAAAGCAAAATACAAAGAGGAAAGGTATTTAGTAAATGTAAAAAACATTTACCTTAATATAACGGACATGAGACAGTGGCACTGAAATAAAAGTATCTATTTATAAAACAATTCTGGAGCCTCTATTCTTATGTCTCTATGTTGTGCCATTCCTTCATTATTTCTACTAGAAGTTATAAATGAATTGCTAGCAGTCTGCAGTAGTGGTACAGAGGGGTGTTACCAGTTTCGGGGTGTGTGCCTGCACAGTCTGCTAGCAATTCATTCATAACTTCTAGTAGAAATAAAGGAATGGCACAACATACAGACATAGGAATAGAGGCTCCAGAATTGTTAATACATGGGGAATGCATGAAGCTATTAAAACAGGCATGTCAGGGGTGGTGACAGGTCCTCTTTAAGTCAAACACTGAAATAATAAAGGCATGGCATATAACCCATGTGGTACCCTAGGCTGAGACCTTAGCTTATAGATACCTCTAGTTAAAACACCACTGTCTCTTCACATTTATACCAGCTACCATGCTCTCTTACCTTGCCAGCTTTTATGGTTTCGAAGCAGGCATTCTCTATCTTGCGTGCATGATCCTGCAGCCCCATGTGCCGCAGCATGAGGACAGCACTTAACAGCAGAGCAGTAGGGTTAGCCAGGTCTTTACCTGCAATATCTGGCGCAGTGCCATGGACCTAAAAATGAAAGAACTCCATTTGTAGTCAAGTGATACACAAGTGATATTCTTTAGCTTGATGAACTTCTATACTGTAAAGGCAGACTTCGGTGTATGCAGAAGGCCTATAGACGGGCTGTACAGATGTGCATGTATAAACAATACACACCATTCATACAGCAGTGATCTGAGACACAAGAACCACAGGTGGGAGAGAATGTATCAAGTGTGGCATTTCATGCTCTAATATTCATAAAAAATAATAATAATAATAATAATAATAATAATAATAATAATGTTGGAGAATACTGCAGTTCGTGTGCCAAAAAAGCTGGTGTGATATAAACCTCCCTAAATATTTTGTGCAAGTAACACTTAAAGGGGTTGTCTCACTTTAGCAACTGCATTATGTAGAAAAAGTTAATACAAGGCACTTACTAATGTATTGTGATTGGCCATATTGCCTCCTTTGCTGGCTTCATTAATTTTCCATCACATCATACACTGCTCGTTTCCAGGGGTTATGACCACCCTGCAATCCAGCAGTGGTGGCCGTGCTTGCACATTTCCGCCTTTTTCTATAGCGTGCAAGCATGGCCACCAGTACTGGATTGCTGGGTGGTCGTAACCCCATGTTAACGAGCAGTGTATGTGATGGAAAAATGAATCCAGGCAGCAAAGGAGACAATATAATGTATTGTGGACAATCACAATACATTAGTAAGTTCCTTGTATTAACTTTCTCTACATGATAAATGCCACTTGCTGAAGTGACACAACCCCTTTAATAATAACCCTTTATGCCAGAAGACTGGAACAAAGTCAAGGATAAACTCTCCCAATTGATTACAATAAAATGTTTATTACCATGTTGCCCCCCTTATACAATGACCCCTGATAAATAAGGGACCATGAATACAACATATTAAATGTTTAAGGCTTATTTACCGACTCAAAGATTGCCACACCATTAGCTCCAATGTTTCCACTTGGTGTTACCCCGAGACCACCGATCAGTCCAGCACATAGATCACTGTGCAGAGAAAGAAAATGAAAAACATTATAGAAACTTGTGCATGGCAATAATTTATTTACTTAGAGGGGTATTCCCTTCTGTGACATTTATGGCATATTGATAAGATATACCAATACAAAATGTCTCACAGGTGCAGGTCGCGCTGCTATCACAAGGGGGTGAATGGAGATCATCCCGGGCTTTGTCCATTCACTGCTATGGGACTTCTGAAAGTAGAGTGCTCCCTTGACTACTTTCAGAAGTTCCATAGCTCTGTGCATGTGTGGTGTGCTCTCCATTTTCACCAACGCCCCATTCTTAAGACAGGAGTGAGTCCCAGAGGTGACATATCACCTACCAGACATTTATGGCATAGGCTATCCATATGCCATACATGACCAGATGACACTTCTTAATGTTGGATTGGCATCACAGGAGTCTGGTTTGTTAGTTGCAGCTCTGTGATACATTTATCAGCATTTAAAGAGGACCTGTCACCTTTCCTGACATGTCTGTTTTAATAACTTCATGCAATCCCCATGCAATAACAATTCTGGAGCATCTATTCTTATGGCTCTATGTTGTGCCATTCCTTTATTATTTGCACTAGAAGTTATGAATGAATTGCTACTAGCCTTCAGTAAGAGTACAGAGGGGAGGTAACCAGTTTTGGGGGGGGGGGGGGGGGGGGGGAGATTCCCCTGCACAGTCTGATTGGATAGAGTCAGACTGTACAAGTACAACCCCCAACTGGTTACCACCCCTCTGTACCCTTACTGCAGACTGCTAGAAATTCATTCATAACTTCTAGTAGGAATAATAAAGGAATGGCAGAACATACAGCCATAGGAATAGATGCTCCAGAAATGTTATTATACAGTGAATGCATGAAGCTATTAAAAAATAGGCATGTCAGGAGCGGTGAAAGGTCTTCTTTAAAGGCTAAGGATACCTTCGGAGGCATTTTTCTTTTATTTTTGCTTTCTAATCGGACTAAATCATTTTTCCAATCGGTCTCTATTAAAAATGGTTAACATTTTGTCCTATATAGCCTCCAGCTTCCCTGTATCTGCAGGCTGTTTCTTTTGTTTCTCAGTAAAACCTGGCAGAGAGATGCTCTGTCGGCTAGCTTTGTAATAGCCTTCATCTCCAGTAACCTAAGAGCTAAATAACTCATTTAAAAGGGGTTGTCCCACAAATAATATGCTACAGTTTTCAAACCAGAACCTGGATCTGAATATTTTTGCAATTGTATGCAATTAAACATTTAGTATAGCCACTGAGTTAAGTGAAATCTACCTGTATAGCGCCACTCGCCGTTTGCTCAAATTTCTCTGTCCTGCTAACTGAGATGGAAGCACATGCTCCGTTCCATCCCTCAAATGCCATCAGCTGCAGCAGAAAAGACACGCCCCCTGAGCTGCGGCAGAAAAAAGACACGCCCCTTAGCTTCCAGCTTGATATAAATATAGCAGAGCAATGAATGGAGAGATCTCTGGATCCATGTGAGTAAAGTTGCAACGGGAATCAAAGTATCGAAACTTTTAGAACCCCAGATCGATCCGATACCGGGTTTTACTATTTAACAGCTACCCGACTGCCTAACGCAGGGATGCGTCCTGCGGGCGGTCGTGTTGTTCCTCTTCGACGCGTCATCTCGCAAGACGTGAGATGACGCGCTAAGCCGGCCCACACATGCGCAGTGCGGGCCGGGAAAAGTCGCAGCATAAGTTCGTCACCAGCCTACCAGCCAATGATCTGTGCTGGCAGGTTGGTGACTTTGGTTAGTTTAGGCCCCTTTGGTAGGTAGTTAGCGTCGGTTAGCGCCCAGCCCACCGCACCGCAGTCACTGATTCGCTGATTAGCGTATCGCTAATCAGAATTGGTACTTTTATAGTATCTGTAAGTGATCAGAACTGATCACAGTCACATCTATAAATACTATTAGTGTCACCTTAGCTCGCCCTCCACCCAAAACGCAGCGTTTGCCCGATCAGGCCTGATCAGTCGCCCACACGTGCGTTCACCCACGCCCGCCCCGCCGCAGTGACAACATTTTTTATTTTTTTATCACTGCGCAATCACTACACTAGCGCTGCGGCGATAAAGAAATCAGTTTTGATTTTTTTTTTTTTTCAATCGCAGTGGCTTCCTGTACTTCGCTAGCCTCTCATTTGTAAGACAGGCTTGCTTTTTTTCTTGGGTAGTCTCAGGGAATTTAGTTGACCAAATGGCAAGTAAGGGGTATTCTTCTGAAGAGGCCTACAGGCTTCTGACCCAGTCGGATGAGGAATGGGAACCCTCATCTGACGAATCCAGCGGGTCAGAATATGAACCTTTAGAAAGCAGTGGCAGTCTGACCCAAAGATCGGACGATGAGGTTGAGGTCCCCGATACCACCAGGCATACTCGGCCCGTGTTGCTAGACCACAGGTTGTGCAGGATCCGCTTCAAGGGCAGCAGAGTGGGGCTGGCGCTGTCAGATTACGTGGTGAGGCATACAACAGCAGCGCAGCCCATCCTGGACCTAGTACCAGCACTGCCGTAGAACATGAAGTGGCGAGCACCAGAAGGGCAGTTGAAGCTGGTACGGTGGCACTTGCAGTAGTTACCCCGTCGCAGCCACCGCACAGACAGTCCCTGAGGTGCTGGCAAACCCTGATTGGCAGCCCCCATCTTCAGCCGCACCAGTAGTTCCCCCTTTTACCACCCAGTCTGGAGTTAAGGTTGAGACAGCTCAGATCAGATTGGCACTGGGGGGTTTTGAGCTGTTCTTTACTGCGGAGCTCTTTGACTTAGTCGTGGCAGAAACAAACCGGTATGCCACTCAATTTATAGCCGCCAACCCCGGTAAGCTTTTATGCCCAGTCTTTCCGGTGGAAACCCGTCCAAGTTTCCGAATTTAAAACTTTTCTGGGCCTTCTCAACATGGGCCTGACAAAAAAAGCATGAATTGCGGTCATATTGGTCCACGAACCCAATTCATCACATGCCTATGTTCTCTGCTACCATGTCCAGGACACGATTTGAGACCATTCTGCGTTTCCTGCACTTTAGTGACAATAGCACCTCTCGTCCCAAAGGCCACCCAGATTTTGACCGACTCCACAAAATTCGGCCCCTCATAGACCACTTCAACACCAAATTTGCAGATTTGTATACCCCTGAGCAAAACATCTGCATAGACGAGTCCCTGATACATTTTACCGGGCGCCTTGGCTTCAAACAATACATCCCAAGCAAGCGCGCCAAATTGTATAAGCTCTGTGAAAGGGCCACAGGCTATATGCACATATTTTGTGTCTATGAGGGTAAAGATCAGACCCTGGAGCCGGTCGGTTGCCCTGACTACCTGGGGAGCAGTGGGAAGACTTGGAAGGACTTGGAGTCACCTTTATTTGGCAAGGGGTACCATCTTTATGTGGACAATTTCTACACAAGTGTGTCCCTCTTTAGGCATTTGTTTATAGAACAGATAGGCTGCTGTGGCACTGTGCGACCTAGTCGCCGGGGCTTCCCCCAACGGCTCGTTACCACCTGTCTTGCAAGGGGGGGAGAGGGCTGCCTTGTGTAACGAAGAACTGCTCGCGGTGAAATGGAGAGACAAGAGTGACGTTTACATGCTCTCCTCCATTCACGCAGACACGACAATCCAAATTGAACGAGCAACTGGAGTCATTGAAAAGTCCCACGACTATAATTTGCTCATGGGAGGGGTGGACTTCAATGACCAGATGTTGGCTCCTTATTTACTCTCCCGCAGGACCAGATGCTGGTATAAGAAGGTGTCTGTATACCCAATTCAATTGGCGATGTACAATAGTTTTTTGTTTCGTTTTGTTTCAATAATTTTTTTGGCACAAGTTAGCGGAAAATTATATATATATTTTTTTTTCCTTTTTCTTACAAAGTCTCAATCAATTGCACTAATCATAAACAAAATGAGTTACAAACTGGTACAGAAGGAGAGAGGGCCCTGCCCGAGAGGGCTTACAATCTACATGGTATGGGAGAAGGACACAGTAGGTGCGGGTTAAGTTGGTCATGGCGGTATAGAGGCAGCAGGGTCACTGGTTGTAGGCTTGTCTGAAGAGGTGGGTTTTCAGGTTTCTTTTGAAGGATTCCACTGTAGGTGAGAGTCTGATATGTTGGGGTAGCGAGTTCCAGAGTATGGGGGATGCACGGGAGAAATCCTGGAGTCGATTGTGGGAAGAGGCAATAAGAGGAGAGAAGGAGGTCTTGTGAGGATCGGAGAGTGCATGTGGGGGTGTATCGGGAAAGTAGCTCAGAGATGTAGGGAGGGGACAGGTTATGGACGGCCTTGTATGTATTTGTAAGTACTTTTAAGTTAATTCGTTGGGCAATGGGGAGCCAGTGAAGGGATTGGCAAAGGGGAGAGGCAGAGGAATAATAGGGTGAGAGGTGGATTAGTCAGGCAGCAGAGTTGAGGATAGATTGGAGGAGTGCGAGAGTGCTGGATGGAAGGCCACAGAGGAGAATGTTGCAGTAGTCTAGGCGGGAGATAATGAGGGCATGTACAAGTATTTTCGCAGATTCAAAGTTAAGGAAAGCGCGGATGCGGGAGATGTTTTTGAGTTGGAGGCGGCAGGTGGTGGAAAGGGCTTGGATGTGCGGTCGGAAGGAAAGGGCAGAATCCAAGGTCACTCCAAGGCAGCGTGCTTTGTTGACTGGGGAGAGTGTGCACCCATTGATCATGATAGACAGGTCTGTTGGGGGGGTTGAACAAGATGGGGGAAAGATTATGAATTCTGTCTTATCCATGTTAAGTTTAAAAAAGCGAGAGGCGAAGAAGGATGATATAGAAGATAGACATTGTGGGATTCTTGATAGTAAGGTGGTGATGTCTGGACGTCTGGTCTGTGAGGTATGATGTGATCCAGAAGAGGACCAGGTCAGTAATGCCAAGAGATGAGAGGGTTTGCAACAGAAGGGAGTGGTCAACAGTGTCGAAGGCAGAGGGAGCAGGAGGAGAGATGGGAGGACAGTTCTGAATGGACATGTTTAAGTAGCTTTGAGGCATATGGAAGAAGCGATATGGGGTGATAACTGGACAAGAAAGATGGGTCAAGTGAAGGCTTTTCGAGGATGGGTGTAATGGTAGCATGTTTAAAGGGAACCCGTCATCAGGATTTTGTGTATAGAGCTGAGGACATGGGTTGCTAGATGGCCGCTAACACATCCGCAATACCCAGTCCCCATAGCCCTGTGTGCTTTTCTTGTGTCAAAAAAACGATTTGATTCATATGCAAATGAACCTGAGATGAGTCCTGTCCCTCACTCATCCCAGGGACAGGACTCATCTTAGGTTAATTTGCATATGTGTCAAATAGTTTTATTTTACACAATAAAAGCACACAGAGCTATGGGGACTGGGTATTGCGGATCTAGCAACCCATGTCCTCAGCTCTATACACAAAATCCCGATGACGGGTTCTCTTTAAAAGCAGAGGGGAAGACACCAGTGTTTAGTGATAGGTTGAAGAGATGAGTTAGGGCTGGGATAAACACTGCGGTGTAGAGGGTCTGTGGGGACTGTGTAGTAAAGCTTTCTCTGATGTGGACTATCTTTTGTTTGAAATATTTGGCAAAGTCCTCAGCTGAGAAGATAGGAGAGGGTGGGGGCACTGGGGGACGGAGAAGGGAGTTAAAGTGCTAAAAAGTTGTTTAGGCCTGTGTGACAGGGAAGATATGAGAGATGAGAAGTAGGCCTGTTTTGCATCAGCGAGTGAGGATTTGAATATGAGGAGGGATTGCTTGTATGCGGTGAAATGATCTTTAGAATGGGATTTCTTCCATCGCCGCTCAGCAGCCCTGGAAGCTTGTCTGAGTTTTTTGGTCAGGTTGGTGTACCAGGGTTGTCTGTTGATTTTCCGGATTTTGTTGTGTGTGAGGGGGGGCAACAGTGTCCAGAGCTGTACTTAATGTGGTGTTATATAGGGTGGTAGCAGCTTCTGGGTCTTGGAGGCAACAGATGGTAGAGAGTGGGAGAAGAGAGTCAGAAAGCAAGCAAAAGTAGAGAATATGAGACTTTGTAAGAAAAAAATAAAATAAAAAATTTCCGCTAACTTGTGACAAAAAATAAAAACTTCAATGAACTCACTATGCCCATCAGCGAATACCTTAGGGTGTCTACTTTCCGAAATGGGGTCATTTGTGGAGTGTTTCTACTGTCTGGGTATTGTAGAACCTCAGGAAACATGACAGGTGCTCAGAAAGTCAAAGTGCGTAAATTGATTTTTTTTGCACCATAGTTTGTTAACGCTATAACTTTTACCCAAACCAATAAATATACACTTATTGCATTTTTTTTTTTTAGCAAAATGTCAGCAGCAATGAAATACCACCAAATGAAAGCTCTATTAGCGAGAAGAAAAGGAGGTAAAATTAATTTGGGTGGTAAGTTGCATGACCGAGCGATAAACGGTGAAAGTAGTGTAGTGCAGAAGTGTAAAAAGTGGTCTGGTCATTAAAGAGGACCTTTCACTACTCTACAAATGAAAAACTAACTATACCTGTGGGCAGAGCGGCGCCCAGGGGTCCCCCTGCACTTACTAGTAAGTCTGGGCGCCGCTCCGTTCGCCCGGTATAGGCTCCGGTGTCTGCGCTCCCTCTGACTGATTTCTTGTAGGAGGCGTGTCCCTTGCTGCACTGCTGGCCAATCGCAGCGCACAGCTCATAGCCTGGCTATGAGCTGTGCGCTGCGATTGGCCAGCAGTGCAGCAAGACACGCCTCCTACAAGAAATCAGTCAGAGGGAGCGCAGACACCGGAGCCTATACCGGGCGAACGGAGCGGCGCCCAGACTTACTAGTAAGTGCAGAGGGACCCCTGGGCGCCGCTCTGCCCACAGGTATAGTTAGTTTTTCGTTTGTAGAGTAGTGAAAGGTCCTCTTTAAGGGGGTTTAAGCTAGGGGGGCTGAGGTGGTTAACAATACTAGGCACACGCCACTCTCAGCACGCGACATGTTCTACTCAGCAGCACAGTGGAGAAGGAGGGAGTCTCTCCCTCCCCACTGTGTCGCTGCTGCCTCTGCCAACAGTGGGAACATTGTACTAAAGGGGCTGTGGCCACTGCACCACCAATCAATGTAATTAACACATTAATTTAAGCGTAGGCTGTGGGTGCCGGCGGCATTATCACATACCCGGCACCTGGCCTCAATAATAGGGCAGGGCAATCTGCAAAACTGCGACACCTGAGGGGTTAATTGACAGGGATCACAGCACCCCGTTATAGAGGCTAGGTGCCGGGTATGTAATACACAATGCTGACATAATATCTTAGACCAGGAATGGTTAAGTGTTTTCTTGCATACAGCACACTCTTTTCCTCTGGTCTTTGTGGTAGCTTTCCTAGGGCCCTCTTTGAAATTCTAAAAATAAAATAAGAGAACAAGCCCCTATTAGAACCTGACAGAGGAAAATAAAAGTTGGGGATTGACCCCCTTACCCCAACCAGGAGTACCTGTCTGGAGTCATGATCCTCCTGGACATCAGCGTGCTGACTACTCTCATCCTCCATGATAGTAGACAGGAATAGAGCGTCTTCCATAAGGGATTCACCGATGCTTGTAGGCTGGCTAGGCTCCTTCTGACCGCGCGCTGAAGGGTTTTAAACACCCTAGGTCTGGTCCCTGCCATTGCTTCCATGCGGCCTCAGTAGGAGATGTCCCTCCCCTACTTCCAGAACGCTCTTTCCACGTACATTCCAAATACCGTAAGTTGCGCGGCGCAACTTCTGGTTCGCACGCAGGACAAACTCTAACCCCACCCCCTCGCCTCTGTAAGCTGTCCAGGCAGGGGGGCAGGCAGAGAAAGGTCCCAGACCTCCTGAACACCACCGGGAGGATCCAGTGTGTCAGCATCACCTCGCGGTTAGGCTGGGACTGCCCAGGAACACTGGACCGACAAAGCATCCAGGACCCAGAGGTAAAGGCCTCAGACTTTGCAGGCGTCTCCTAGTTGAGACTTACGCCGCACCAGGTAACCCCTATGAAGATGTGACTCAGCCTGCAGAACAAATTTAGCTCTCCACCCAAAAAAAAAAAAAAAAAAAAAAAAAAAAAAAAAAAAAAAAACACACCCTATCCATAGGACAGGAAACAGGAACTGGTGGAATAGGGGCAGATCCCCTCCTTAGGAGCTCTCCACGAAAGTTTCTGTTTCCTGTCCTGGATGGAGGCGGTCTCTCAAGGGTGCTGCCATGGGCGTAAGGGAAATAAGAAAAACAAAAACAGCAGGTGGCACTATACAAACACATTTCAGTGAATAACTCAGTGGCTATACTAAATTTTTTATTACATGCAATTACAAAAGTGTTCAGCTCTAGGTGCTGGTTTGAAAAACTTTGAATATTGTTTTTGTGGCACAACCCCTGTGAATGAACTAGTTCGAAAGTACAAACAGCACCAAAACCCATCCCTACAATACTATAGATAAAAACAGTTCAAATGAAATAAACCAGAGTTACACAAGACATCAGCTGAACCATGTCCAAACAAGAGAATACTTGTGCTGGACTCCGAATGGAACAGAAGGTATGTGACATCATATGTGCAATCTGCTAGCAATACTAGGCATTTCCTTTGAAAATGACATATTTCAGTCGTATGGTGTAAGATAACATTTAGGCCTCCTTCACAATCATGAGGATAGGTCATCAATATATTATTGAAGGAATAACCCCTATAAAAACTGTCCTAAACTGCACTGTGAATATGAGACCTAAGGGTACACCGACATGGCGCAGTAAGGGTACAGCACAGAACACTGTGCGTTTTACCACAATTGCAGCTTTCAATAACCGAAGCAAAAAAAAAAATATCATCTCCCCTGCACCAGAAAGGTGGCTTTAAAATAGACACAACCTGTGTGTTTGTGACTTTTAAACTGCAACTTAAAAAAATTAAAAAAATCATAAGTGCCTCCGTTTACGCTGTCCTTGGCACTTTTCCAAAAGGAGGCGTGAAAAGTGTGGAAAAAGGGCACGGTCAACAGCAGAGACAAAGTTATCTGCATTTATGCCAGTTTTCTGCTGCAAATGAAGCCAGAAATCTACGGTAGCTGAGGGGTCATAGATTTCTGTTTAGGTGCGGACTGCCAGAGGATGTGCCTAGTTTATGATGAGGGCTGCACCTTATCATAAATTAGGTGCATCTTTCGGCAACCGAGGGGATATCAAGACCAGCAAAGAAAGCAACAGTCTTGATAAATCTCCCTCAAAGTGTTTACATGCTATGTTATAAGGGGCCAAATCGTGGATTTGACAAACACGAATACCAGTCATGTGCATCCTGCATTTTGCCCTTCCGCACTATGTAACAAATGCCTATGCTTGTCCGCAAATGGACAATAGTACATGTTTTCATAATTTTTTTTTATGGGGCAGCGGAATACACACCACTGACAGCACACATCTTTTGCAACCACATTGAAACAAATTGGTCTGCATCTTTTGCAGATCGGATGTAGACCGAAAATACAGCCACGTGAATGCACCCTTAGGGTCTATTCACACGTCCGTTGTTTCTTTCCAGATCCGTTCAGTTTTTTGCGGAACAGACAATGTGTGCTGTCTGTTTCCGTTGTTCCGTATGTCCGAAAGAATATAAAACTTGTCCTATTATCATCCGCAAAATCGGATCCTGGTACAATACAAAGTCAGTGGATCTTCAAAAAACGGATGACATACGGATTACATTTTCAGGAACAACGGATCCGCAAAAAACGGACCACAATTCGGGTTATAGAAAAATACTGACGTGTGAATGGACCCTTACTCTGTACCCATAGCTATGTCTACACCTGGCCTCAATGTGAAACACTATGACTGTAAGTGATGTGCTGCTCAAAATGAGTCTATACAGGTATAGACTGGACCATATTTAGAAGACACAAGTTAACAACAAACCTCAAGATGTCTCCATACAAATTTGGCATCACTAGAACATCAAACTGTATAGGATCCTGAACCATCTAAAGGGGGAGAAATAAAAAAGGAACAATTACACTTGCATCAGTGCTGCAGTCAGCATTATCTCTGAATGAATATGGTACTGGGCATTTATAGCTTCAGAACTTACATTGAGACACACTGTATCCAAGTACATTTCATTAAACTTAATGTCTTTGTAATTTTCCGCAACTTCTCTGCACTTCTTCAAGAAAAGCCCATCAGACATCCTCCTGAAAACAAAGACCATGAAGGTGTCAAACACTGGAGAGGCAAACAGAATTCAGGACCTCAGACATTTTAGGCACTGCCGTCACGTCTTTATATGCCTACTGTTAGAGGTATGTGCCAGGAGTATGCCTCCAAGGTATGCCACTGTATTACCATATGTTGACTAATGACTCCCAATGTGGAAAAAAAAACTATAACATGCGGTATATAGGTTTTTTACTACATCTCTCCATTTAAAAAAGCTCAGGAGACTACTGCTAGTCAGTGAAAAAAATTGTATTCTAACATATACCACTAGCTTATGTCAAAAGGATACTCTCTTGACATGTGCTAGGAGCAGGTCTGCACAACGCAAAAAAGTGGATCACTTTACATAGTGCAGGGGATCCATTATGCGTCAGTTGGAAAGCACGACCCCAGTGTGAACAGGGCCTTTAGAGCAGTTTGTACAGATCAGTTCGGCCGATACTCTAATGTGTATGGTGAGGCACTGACTATCCCAACATCTGATGTTGGGGAGCAAAGGATTGGGTGAAATTTATATTTCTGGCCAATCCTTTTCTTCTCCCAGGAGAGAAGCAGCCACCAGAAGTGTCTGGCAGTGGCTTTTCCCCTCTCCCTATTAAATATACAAGCACAGTCGGCTGAGCTGAACATGTAAGCGTATTGGGAAGATGGGAGAGATAGTTGTTGGCGACAGCTACTGAATGTGTATGCCCAGCTTTAGGCCTCATGCATGATGCATATGTATTCTGCGGTCTGCAAAATATAGATACCATCTGTGTTGCATCTGTATTTTTTGTGGACCCACTGACGTCAATGGGATCCCGGTACACATTTTGCACCCAAGTACAGAATATGTTAAATGTCACTGTGGAACAGACATACGGATGAGGAAAGAACACTGATCATCTGTCTATTCTGCAAAAGGAATATGTCTGCAAAATGTGGAGCACGGATGTACTGAAGTTCATTACGAATGTAATAAAGTAAAAACAAAAATAAATAAATAAAAAAAAGTGGACGGCACACGGACCGCATCCATATCTTGTGGATCTAAAACGGATGTGGTCATGTACATGGGGGCTTAGTGCTTTAAAATCTTTTTAATCACTGTATGAATGAGAAGCCAAACAGCCTGGACTCTAAGCTGAAGAGCTGGTCTATTCTCAGAGTATAAACCAAGGAAAGCCTCTCATATCAAGCACAAGTGTAAAGGGTTTTCCTCATTTTTCTTTGGGTGAACAGAAACTCACATAATATTGGCTTTGTGCACTGCCGTCACAGTACTTCTCTGGTTGTTTCGTGCATACTCGAAGGCAAACTCTGCAATTCTGCGGCTGGCATCCTCAGTGATCAGCTTGATGCTCTGCACTACTCCATCCACAATCTGAAAGACACCAATTAGATAAAAATACACCTCAAAAGTACTCGAAGGAATGAACAAACTGCGATACAGGCAATGGGCTCTCTTACTTACATACCAATTACTCCTAATAGTACTGGTGTGCGCAGACTGACCAACACAAAGCTAGAGAATACGCTGTCAGAGAAGGAATGTATAAATTATAGTGAGCACTCAATATCTGTGGTCATATATCAGGTCTAATAATATAACTAATTTATTAGGTCATAAAATTACGCATACAATAGATGGGATAGAGATAGACAATATAAAATATATGGTACCTTAAAAATTATAAATAAAATATAGAGAAACACAATTTGTTATACTGATAAGAGCAAATATATCACTAGAAATTGGTCACTAAAATTGGTATTGTGTCCTTATAGAAGCTGCGACTTTGTTCTTATGAGTGTTGCAACATTGTTCCCAACGTTAATGTCTCAGTTATATCACTGATTTGTGCGATATATCCGTGAGTATAATTATCCAGAGGTACTCACTGTTTGGGGTCCGGCTCGTGTATAACTGTCCGTGGTGGCGTCCCACCGTGGGTCAGTGCACTCACCCGGTGTGGTGTTGTGGAATATCTTCCGATGTTCACGGTCCGCGGTGTCGTTACGGTAATCCTGCTCCCCAAGAGACCGCTGTGCGTCCCACGTGTAGCTGGCGTCCTGCGTTTTTTGCTGGCACTGCACGTGATCAGGGCGCCGGGGAGGTCTTTACCCGGTGTAAAGTTGTGGGATATCTCCCGATATTCAAAGTCCGCAATGTGATTATGGTAATCCTGCTCCCAAGTAGCCGCTGTGTGTCCCACGTGTGGCTGGCGTCCTGCGCTTTTTGCCGGCACTCCACGTGATCAGGGCGCCGGGGAAGTCTCTACCTGTGATTGGTTCAAGACTCCTGTGATGGATTAGGAATAATTTCGATCACCGTCTATGCGGTCGTGTCTGTAACTACGTGTGCTGATCAGCTCCGATGGGTTAAGGTGTCCAGTCCTCTATAAGGGTCCCAACCGCTATACGCGTTTCAAGGTCTCTGACCTCTTCCTCAGTAGCTACTGAGGAAGAGGTCAGAGACCTTGAAACGCGTATAGCGGTTGGGACCCTTATAGAGGACTGGACACCTTAACCCATCGGAGCTGATCAGCACACGTAGTTACAGACACGACCGCATAGACGGTGATCGAAATTATTCCTAATCCATCACAGGAGTCTTGAACCAATCACAGGTAGAGACTTCCCCGGCGCCCTGATCACGTGGAGTGCCGGCAAAAAGCGCAGGACGCCAGCCACACGTGGGACACACAGCGGCTACTTGGGAGCAGGATTACCATAATCACATTGCGGACTTTGAATATCGGGAGATATCCCACAACTTTACACCGGGTAAAGACCTCCCCGGCGCCCTGATCACGTGCAGTGCCAGCAAAAAACGCAGGACGCCAGCTACACGTGGGACGCACAGCGGTCTCTTGGGGAGCAGGATTACCGTAACGACACCGCGGACCGTGAACATCGGAAGATATTCCACAACACCACACCGGGTGAGTGCACTGACCCACGGTGGGACGCCACCACGGACAGTTATACACGAGCCGGACCCCAAACAGTGAGTACCTCTGGATAATTATACTCACGGATATATCGCACAAATCAGTGATATAACTGAGACATTAACGTTGGGAACAATGTTGCAACACTCATAAGAACAAAGTCGCAGCTTCTATAAGGACACAATACCAATTTTAGTGACCAATTTCTAGTGATATATTTGCTCTTATCAGTATAACAAATTGTGTTTCTCTATATTTTATTATTTATAATTTTTAAGGTACCATATATTTTATATTGTCTATCTCTATCCCATCTATTGTATGCGTAATTTTATGACCTAATAAATTAGTTATATTATTAGACCTGATATATGACCACAGATATTGAGTGCTCACTATAATTTATACATTTCTTTACTGTTAACTCCTTATGTGGTTAGGGTGAACCACATCATAGTTAGAGCACCTAACCTGGTAATCAGAAGGGTGAGCCACTATAAACTCATACTATTCAGAGAAGGAATGTGTTCATATAATTACATATATATTTAAAGGTACGTGGTCTTATGGATACCAGGAACACTCAAGTACCTCAATAAAGAATAACAGGACATGGACATTCTTTCAGACCTCACAATAACAGATGTATAGATCTGCAATGAAAGTATTGATTACTATAAAGAGTATTACTATTGTAAGGGAGCATGCAACTACACCTCCCATATATTACAATCCATGGTGACCCACCACATGCTCAATCCCACTGTATTCTCCTTCAGTGTTCTCACGTATGGTAACCAAGTCCACATCAGTGTAAGGCGTTTTGAAACCCTCAATGGAGACACATGGGCGCACATTAGCGTAAAGGTCAAATGTTTTCCGTAGTAACAGGTTCATGGATGGATGTCCAGCAGCAATTGGGGTCTTCAAAGGTCCTGATGAGCACATGAGAGTCAGTAAATCATGCTGTTTAATATAATGCATGAACTTGTCATCAAAATTATTTAAGAACTGCAAGCTACCTTTAAGCCCCATCTTATTTTTATCCATGGATTCTTTGGCTTCTGGAGGGATCATCCACTTGCCACCAGGTCCCTTAATAGCGGTAACATTCCTCTCTTCCCACTGGATAGGTGCCTGGAATAACAGCGACATAAACACTGAACGTATCCCTATATGTTCCCATTAGTCGTGGTAATAAAAGCACAATAACAAAGCTTTTCAAACACCAAGTATAATTATACATGATATAATTAAAGGGGTTTTCTGAGATTGTGATACTGATTACCTATCCCCAGGATAGGTCATCAATATCAGATCAGTGGAGGTCTGAAACCCAAGACCACCGGCCTCATCGTCGCAGCCTACCGCCGTCCATTAGATAGCAATTGTGCATGGTATCGAAGCTCAGCCCCATTCACTCAAAGCATATTTTCACTGTTTTATGGGAAAGAAATAGCAAATAGGCTATATTCATAATTTGCTCTACAACAATCTTCTAATCACCAGTGGAGCTACTCAATGAAATGAAGATCTTTCCAAATGCAGACAACGTGACCTTTTTGAACATAAGGACACACATCTCTGCAATGAGAGAATGCCGACACCAGCATAAACAGGCCAACAGGAGGTAACAGGAGCCCAACCCAAGTGCTGTGCACATGTAGCAGAATAAGCATGTTTTCAGTATAAATATATGTTTATATATAGACCTTTTACAGTGTTTACATACCAAAAAAAACTACATTTTTGAAACAGTACAACACTTAACAAGTTTATCCGCCTTTGAGATATTAGTGACCTATAGATCACAAATATAAGATAGCTGGGGTTAAGACGACTGGCACCGCACTGAACCACCATCTGGACCATCACCTGCACCTCAAACATAACAGTGGACACAGCAGGAAGCAGAAGGTTTCACCCACTGTGTAGTGGTCATGCCGAGTTACATAAACGTAAAAAGGTTTTCCCATCTCAGACAATGGGGGCATATTGCTAGGATATGCCCCACATTGTCTGATAGATGCAAGTTCGGAGCCCTGAAAGTGGTGGAGGGCGCACTGAGTAGGCGCCTCAATTCATTTGTATTGGGCCGCTGAAAACAGCCGAGCGCTCTTATTCACTTCTATGGGGAGAGCGTTTGGTGGTGGCCGGACCCAGGGAAACCCAGGGTCCTGCAGCCACCACCTACCCGCTCTGGATATAGGTGCGGGACCCAGGGGTGGGAACCACATCTATCAGACAATGGGGACATACCCTTGCGATATGCCCCCATTGTCTCATATGGGAATACCCCTTTAAATGGGAGCGGAGCTGCAGTACGCTGGCATGGTCATTACACACTAGACGGAGCCTTCTGCTTCCAGCCCTGTCCACTGTAATGCTTCTGGCACTGGCAGCTACCGCAAATGGCTGATCATTTGGGGTGCCAGGTGTCAGACCTATCCGGAGGATAAATCTTCAGTATCTAAAAGGTGGGCAACCCCTTAAATAACATGTAGATATGCTTTATTAGAACACTGATATTAGGACGAGATGTCCATGCTCAGAACTCCCGATGAGCCACTAAAATTAACTGCTCTTGTCCTGGAGAACTTAATGCAAGCAAGTACTACATGCTCGCCTAAAATGAGATCCCACATACAGTTTTCCTTAACAACGTCTGCAGATTTGTGGGTTTAGCTTTAATCTGAGGAGTTGGGCAGAGAAACTTCTCTCAATACTGTTAAATGTACATATCACTGCAGTCTGGAACAGACTCAGCATCCCACTATTCGGGACTCACTTGGATCCAGAGAAGAAGCAGAGATGTGGGTATTGACACACAAATCGGTACTTTGTTGTGTATGCCCTCTGCCTATGGTCTATGATAGTTAAGGCGGTCATACACATAGAAGAATGGCAGCTGAAACTGCTAACCATCTAAGGCTGTGTTCACATCACATTTCTGTCCAACAAATATATTCTGCAGGATGGAAAAGTGCAGTGTGTAATGTTTGTGTGTCTTTTTCCCCCCCATCATATATGTTAAACCTTGGATAAAAACATGATGTGAGCAGCCACTAATGCATATGGTGGTGTCCCAGCTATCCCCCCAGTCAGACATGTTGGATTCCAACATCCCCAATCCTTTGTTCTCAAGGGAGTTAAAAGGGTTGTCCAAGTTATTTTTATTGATGACCTATCCTCAGGATAGTTCATCAATATCAGATTGGCAGGGGTCCGACACTCGGCACAGCCGCCAATCAGCTGGTTGAAGAGAAGGCCGAGCTCCATGTGAGAGCAGCCCTCCCTTCATTGTTTACCCGCTCGCCTTAGCAACAGCAGCAGTGTAATTACACCTAAGCTGCCCATTCACTTCTATAGGATGGCTCATTCCTATACAAGTCTATAGAAAGGAGCCATCCCATAGAAGTGGATGGGACAGCTTCTTGTAATTACACAAGCAGGGGTCTGGCACCCTCGCCGATCAGCTGTATGAAGAATAGGCGCTCGCCGTGCCAACGCTGCCCTCTCTACATTGTTTACCCGCTCGCCGTAGCAACAGCATGCAGTGTAATTACACCTAAGCCGCCCATTCACTTCTATAGGATGGCTCATTCCTATACAAGTCTATAGAAAGGAGCCATAGAAGTGGATGGGACAACTTCTTGTAATTACACTGCTCACCACTGCAGTTGCAACCGTGAGCGGGTAAACAATGAACAGAAGGCAGCACTGGCACAACGAGCGCCTATTCTTCATACAGCTGATCGGCAAGGGTGCCAGATGTCAGACCCCTGACAATCTGATATTGAGGACCTATCCTGAGGATAGGTCAAAAATAAAAATAACTTGGCCAGGTTTAAGCCAGTACCAGGCATGTCTGTCAGCAGCATGTTCCCCTCTCTCTAAAGTGAAGAGGAGTCAGCAGAAATAGCTGCTGGCCAAATGTGCATCCAGCAGACAATGATCTAAAGTGTACCTTTAGGCTCTTCCACTGCCCTATGTCTTATTTATCTGTTGCAATAGAGTATTTTAATTAGGAGCTAGGTGGCATTTTTACTCCCATTTTCCATTATAGTCTAAGTATTTCGGATTTTCTACTGAAATGCACTGAACCCATAAGCATTATAACATGAAGTCCAAGCTAAGGCCTCTTTCACACGAGCGTGACGGATTGGCTCCGGGTGCGTTTAGTGAAACTCGCACCATTTTGCAAACAAGTTCAGTCAGTTTTGTCTGCGATTGCGTTCAGTTTTTTCCACGCGGGTGCAATGGGTTTTAATTCGTTTTTCAGACGCGTGATTAAAAAAAAAAAAAAAAAAAAACTGAAGGTTTACAAACAACATCTCCTAGCATCCATCAGTGAAAAACACATTGCACCCACACTTGCTTCCGAGTGAAATGCGTTATTCACTGAAGCCCCATTCACTTCTATGGGGCCAGGGCTGCGTTAAAAATGCAGAATATAGAACATGCTGCGATTTTCACCCTGTACACAGCCCCATAGAAATGAATGGGTCAGAATTCAGTGCGGGTGCTATGCGTTCACGTCACGCATTGCACCCGCACAGAAAACTCGCTCGTGTGAAAGGGGCCCAATAGCCCTACTTAAAAATAATAATAATCTTGTCCCCTTTTTAATCATCTCTATATGGATCACGTGAATTAAAAGGTGAACAAGCAGGCATCCATACACAATTTTTCTGTTCTTTTACAAGCATTAGGAAAGCGTTGGTGACACTCACTTTGGCTGCCTCGAAAATCTTCATTACTGCAGAAGAAATCTCAGGTCCTATCGTGTGAAAGGGGCCCAATAGCCCTACTTAAAAATAATAATAATCTTGTCCCCTTTTTAATCATCTCTATATGGATCACGTGAATTAAAAGGTGAACAAGCAGGCATCCATACACAATTTTTCTGTTCTTTTACAAGCATTAGGAAAGCGTTGGTGACACTCACTTTGGCTGCCTCGAAAATCTTCATTACTGCAGAAGAAATCTCAGGTCCTATCCCATCTCCTGGTATAAGTGTGACCGTCTGCACCTGTGAAGAAGATAATCCTTTAACCCGCTGAGATATTGGTAGAACATATTACTAAGACATTAATTAAATGTCCATTCACTTGAACAAACAAAGCCGTCCCATAGAAGTGAATGGGGACGCCATAGTTGTAATTACAATTACACTGCTCAGCCCTACAATAGCTGTGGTGAGCAGGTAAACAGAACAAAGGAGGCACCGCTCGTATGAACGCTTGCTGCCTTCTCTTCAAACAGCTGATCAACAGGGGTTCCGGGAGATAGACCCTCGCCGATCTGATATTGATGACCTGTCCTGAGGATAGGTCAACAATAGTAAAAAGTGGACAACCCCTTTAAGGAAGGACCAACTGTGACGAAACCAACCTCGCCACTAGGTGGTGGAGAAGCCTGGCTACCAGCCTCTTGCCCCAGGAATATGGGCCCTCTCATCAGCCAGGCTTCCTTTGTTCACAAAGGACTTTTACTAACTTTTGAACCCCTGGTCTAATTCGTGCCATTTTGGGATATGTTAAATGTCTATGTGTACTGTAAAGAGTGGGACATTGTATATTTGAGTAGTGATGTTGTGCATTGACGATTTCCCTTTGTCCTGAGATAATTCAATTACCCTTGGTTGTCTCCAGGACAGAAGACACTGTGTATTCTCCTGCCTGTGATACAATTGCATCAACCCATTGTGTGGGGTAATTGTATCACAGGCAGAGGGGAGTGTGGGAGTGTCTGAGTGTATTGTATGTGTTTATTGGTTGTTTTTACAAAACCGTGTGGGTGGTAACCTTGTTGGAAAATGTGTATAAGTCAATACTTGTGTGTTCAATAAAGAGTTCCTGTTTTACCCTTCATCATGTTGAGGCTGGTGTTTGGGTAAATGATCGACACTGGGGATTGCTATACGCTGAAGATTTGCTATACTCCCCTGGCATAACTACTAGCTCTTGTAAGAGCTTGTTCCAGTTACTTGTTCCTGCTCTCTGGATTTAAGAGAGGTTCACCCACTGGAGCCTGGAGCCTTGCCGTAGGTCCAGGGTGGGTAGGAGACGGCGAGACCTCAACCAAGCTTCGGCGGTTCGTGGGGTCTGCTGCGCTTACGGTGTCAAGTGGAGTGCTTGGAGTCCTCGGGAAGCACTAGGAGCATCTATCGACGGAGGTACCGGGGTGCCAGGAGATTCGTTACACCAACTCCATGCTGAATAACACAAGTAGTAATACTCCCCTTACCAATCCCCTGCTGCTCCCACACTAACACTTTTCTGATCCACCACTGGTCTCTTCATCACCACAGCGGTGACCTGACTGATGTCAAGACATCATCTCTACAGACACCGAGTGGTCACTTGTCATGGTGCAACATTATGGTTGCAGCCAGGTAAACAAAGACGACGGGGAACCCGAGAAGCGTTGGCAAAAGAGGTGCAGGACTGGTACAGCGAGAATGACTCTTCTCGTTATTGTGGTATTTATAATACCATGGTATTTATTTCCTCATGGGGTTAGAAAACTCCTTTAATGGCTTGCACTATAGCTATCCACAATTATAATGTTTAAGGGGGTTATCTGATACTTTAGTATTGTTTGAGGTAACAGTAAGGAGACACCCCACTCTTTCACTTGACATATGAAGATGACAATGATTCATAAACCGAAATGTAATCAGTTATTATTCTCATAGGTCCAGGAGCAGAACTGAGGAGCCACAATGCAATATATCTACTCACATGACCAGAGAAGGCCCTGACTCCAGGCTGGGGAGTGTTGATGGCGCCTGCCAAGCGACTGACCTGGAAAAATACATAACACCATATTTTCAAGGAAATGAAAGGGCTGTTTTATGCTTTCCACATTATTTTACTACTGTTATTCCATACATATAAGTAGGTTCATTTGAAAATATACATTAAAGAGGCATCATTACCAGTGCCTATACATTACATACAGGGGGAGGAAGTGGCGTCATTACCAGTGCCGATGCATTATATACAGGGGGAGGAAGTGGCGTCATTACCAGTGCCGATGCATTATATACAGGGGGAGGAAGTGGCGTCATTACCAGTGCCTATGCATTATATACAGGGGGAGGAAGTGGCGTCATTACCAGTGCCTATGCATTATATACAGGGGGAGGAAGTGGCGTCATTACCAGTGCCTATGCATTATATACAGGGGGAGGAAGAGGCATCATTACCAGTGCCTATGCATTATATACAGGGGGAGGAAGTAGTGTCATTACCCGTGCCTATACATTACATACAGGGGGAAGAAGTGGCGTCATTACCAGTGCCGATGCATTATATACAGGGGGAGGAAGTGGTGTCATTACCAGTGCCTATGCATTATATACAGGGGGGAGGATACGTTGTCATTACCAGTGCCTATACATTATATACAGGGGGGAGGAAGCGGTGTCATTACCAGTGCCTATACATTACATACAGGGGGAGGAAGCGGAGTCATTACCAGTGCCTATACATTATATACAGGGGGGAGGAAGCGGTGACATTACCAGTGCCTATACATTATATACAGGGGGGAGGAAGCTGTGTCATTACCAGTGCCTATACATTATATACAGGGGGGAGGAAGCTGTGTCATTACCAGTGCCTATACATTACATACAGGGGGAGGAAGCGGTGTCATTACCAGTGCCTATACATTATATACAGGGGGGAGGAAGTGGCATCATTACCAGTGCCTATGCATTATATACAGGGGGAGGAAGTGGCATCATTACCAGTGCCTATGCATTATATACAGGGGGAGGAAGTGGCATCATTACCAGTGCCTATACATTATATACAGGGGGAGGAAGTGACATCATTACCAGTGCCTATGCATTATATACAGGGTGGGAGTGGCATTACTAATGCCTATACATTACATACAGAGGACAGGAAGCAGCATCATTACCAGTGCCTATGCATTATATACAGGGGGAGGAAGTGACATCATTACCAGTGCCTATGCATTATATACAGGGGGAGGAAGTGGTGTCATTACCAGTGCCTATGCATTATATACAGGGTGGGAGTGGCATTACTAATGCCTATACATTACATACAGAGGACAGGAAGCAGCATCATTACCAGTGCCTATGCATTATATACAGGATGAGGTTGGCATTACTAATGCCTATACATTATCTACAGGGCACAGTAAGTGGCATCATTACCAGTGCCTACACATTATCCATAGGGGGTGAATTTGCCTGTCAATGGCACGGACAGTGAAGATCTGCCACTGTCACACTATGCCTGTATGGACTGTCTCTCTGCAGATATCTACTTTATGACAGCAGCAGGACGCAGTCTCTTCTTCCACTAGGACTGCACTGTCTGCAGCATGGCATAGGGATGGGGGGCAGGTAGTGGAGCTCCCCTGAGGAAAGCCCTGCAGCATGGCATAGGGATGGGGGGGGGGGGGGGCAGGTAGTGGAGCTCCCCTGAGGAAAGCTAAGATTTCACAATCTAATGGCAGCAGTGCATGTACTGCTCCTCAAGGGCACGCAGACTGGCACAGCACCAGGCACGTTCCAGACAGTACAGCTGCAGAGTGCATGTAGCAGGCGCTGTGCCCACTTCTGCCCGCCCACCATGCCCACAGAGCACTGACCACCTGCGGACCCCCAGTAACCTTGTCCTCTGCTCTGCGGACTCGCACGGCGGTGCACACCGCTACCATTACCCCCGGCAGGTCTCACCCCTGCAGCCTCTCTGGGCAGGCACCAGTACCACAGCCACGGCCTCCACTACTACTTACCAGTGACCTCCAGAGGATGCCTGCCATGTTCATGCGGGACTGTGAGGGGGAGGAGCAAGAAAGTGCCGTTCCTAAGACACGCCCATACGTTACCGGAAGAGGCTTCAGCGCGCCGGAAGCTCGAGTTGCTTGGGAACGAAGCTGTTAGTCCTAGTACCAGGATGTGCTGGTTTCTTTGTGCAGTGCACATTTATTACGGGGAGGGTCACTGCTGGAGGCAGGCGGTATAACCTTACACAGCCTTCCTTCTAGCAGATGAGCCCTGCATGGCGCTGCCCTTCTATCAGGGTTCCCTGGTTAGGAGATACTATGATTAGCACCAAGGTGTCTCCACAAGTTGTGCACCATGCTTATGAAGTGTGCATCAGTATCCTGGTAAGGGTGTGTTCACACATGGCAGATACGCTGCAGATCTCCCATCAAAGTACCACCCAAATGATGAGACTTGATAGAATCACTTCCATGTGCTGCAGAAACTGCCCTGCGGTGCGGATTTTTAGGGTAGATCTACAGCAGAATAAATTAGCGGATTTGCAATGAATTTCACCCTGTGCATTCATAAGGGTTAAATGGAATTTTTTATGCATTTTCTAGATACGTTTTCTTAAAATCTGATCCACAGTCCTGGTACTGTGAAACACTGCAGATTTTCTGCATGCAGATCCGCAGCGACCAATCTGCATGTACCGCCCGGAATCCCACCCCATGTGACTACGCTGAAAGAGCATTAATATACGGTGCAAGGTACAAAAATGTATCTGCAAGAAGCCCAGTATTAAACGCCAGCATGCTGTCAGACGTCCAATGGGATCCTGGGGTGATGAAATACTGGTTCCATAGAACTGAGGGAGGCCTGGTATGTGCCCACATTCTGTAAAATGTGTCCATCTGAAAGTGATGTTAATCCAATGAATTTGCAGAGTATTGTTCCACGTTACGTCTGTTTCAGGTAAAGCTATTGGGGGTCATGACCCCCATTGAGTTCCAATGTTCTTCTCCATTATACATTGAAAATAAGGGAAGTTCTTGATGTGTCACATAACTGACCCGAACAGGCCCTATTGACTATAATGGGGTGCATTTGGCTATGTTAGCTGAGAAAACAGTCCTGTATGTCCAGCTTTTCTCTGCGCTGTTTCCCAAACTGAGCCTCTGACACAGATGTGAACAAGTCCTTACATCTGCAGCATTTCACCTGGTGCTATATTATCAGATTTTCTGAATTATCAAATGCTCAGATGGAGTCACATTAATGTGATGTTCAGTGCAAGTTGTAGTAAAAGCAAAGCACAAATCGACTCCAATAGGGAAACAATCCCATTGTGGTTTTAACAAGCGTTGTTCTGTATCCCCGGCCTAATCAAACATCCAATAATGGTAAACCATAGGCATGTATGATGCTTTTAGTTCTGGTCATTAGAGTCTATATTAGGCCTCATGCACACAGCCGTGTCCGTGTTTCAGTCCGCACACCACAGAAACACAAAATACAGATACCGTCCGGGTGCGTTCTGTATTTTTCTCACTCCCATCACTAGAAATGACTATTATCACGTGTGCATGGCTCCATAGAAGTGAATAGGTCAATGTAAAAAAATACAGATAGCACATGGATGGAAAATACGGTTGTGTGCATGAAGTCTTACACTTGTCTAAAAAAAACGTAAAAGTAATTTCACTGTGACTTTAGTTTCTTCATCCACCTCACCACTTGCTCCTCAGAGGTTGGAGAGGAATACACATTTCCAAATTAGTATTGACGCTGAGCCGTTTCCAAAACTGAAAATGGGCATAGTGAATTAATCATTATCCTTGTATCTACAAAGAGCTGGCACACTGTGAGGATTGGCACATGGCTGTATGTTACGTTGCACTGGAGTTGTGTTGACCTCTATGATAAGGAAGGTCTCAAAGTCCTAACACAGTACAGCTGACGGCATGACCCGGGAATCTCAGAACAGTCCAATCGCGTCACACACATTTATAATGTAATTAAAATATTGCAAGAGAATCGATGTACAGTGTGTATATATATATATATGTACAGCAGGCTGGTTTTCCAGCCTGCATTTGTGGGAGGGGCATAGGGTACTTAACCTTCCCTCGCTGCTCCGTCAGACGCCGGCATCGCGTGGTGCGCATTCTCGTGTTCGGTGACGTCATCCGGGTGCGACTTCCGGTTTCCGGCCTTCCCTGTGCAGACGAGCAGCGGCGGCGTCCTTCATCTCCTCTGGTAAGCTACTTGGGCCCAGTTCCGTACTGCCGCCCGTCGGTACGCCCGGCCGGCCGGCCCCAGTCTCATGACCCCCTCCCCCTCCGTTTCACCTCGCTCACCGGAGGGCCCGCTTCTTCAAACATTTTGTTCCTCATCACTGCGCGGTACACCCATCCTGCAACCCCCTGCTGTTTTTCCGCCCGGCCCCTCCCACGTCCGGCACCCTCGTCAGGCTCGAGTGCGCCATCCTCGGTTCAAATGGCCACCGCAGCCGGGCGTCGGGGGGGCCGCGGGCAGCAGCGGGGGTTTTGTCGCCGTCCCCGCAGCAGGGCCTGTCCTAGCAACCAGCAGAAACTGGTGTCATGTTGCATTTTCCCATCATGAATTGCTTGTTGCACATGACGCAATCTGACCTGGCGGCAGCATGCTGCGGGAACGCGCACCGGCAACACCAGCTCCTCCTCCTGGCCCGGGGCGGCCTACAGGGGGCGCTGTGCGGTCCAACACGGCACAAGGGACTGTGGAAACAGGCGCCTATTGCTTCCACCCTGCACGTTTTTCAATTTGCACACCTTTGCCAGGAACAACTTCCCTGACGGGCCAGGCAGTCTCCGGCAGGGTCAGTGACCACCAGAGCACGCCATCACTCCTCAGAGGTGCACCCCGGTTTCCGGTGTCGGAGCTGTGGTAGGGGGAGCTTGCCCAGGACGGTCCAGCAGGGCAAGTCAGGCCCCCCTTCCTGGCTCCTGGCACGCTGCATGGCACAGGCGTGTTTTTTTCACCCTCACCAGCCCCCCCCCACCCGTCCATTGCTCCTGGCAAAAAAAAAAAAAAAAGTTTTCTGTCACCCTGTTCCGTCAAGGTCCTCTTTACGTCCTGTCACCTGATCCGTTCAGGTTCTCTTCATGTCCTGTCACCTGATTCGTTCAGGTTCTCTTCATGTCCTGTCACCTGATTCGTTCAGGTTCTCTTCATGTCCTGTCACCTGATTCGTTCAGGTTCTCTTCGTGTCCTGTCACCTGATTCGTTCAGGTTCTCTTCGTGTCCTGTCACCTGATTCGTTCAGGTTCTCTTCGTGTCCTGTCACCTGATCCGTTCAGGGTCTCTTCGTGTTCTGTCACCTGATCCGGTCGGGTTCTCTTCAGGTCCGGTCACCTGAGCCATTCAGGTTCACCTCGTTGTCCCGCCTCCAGATACGTTCTTGTTCTCTCTCGTGTCCTGTCTCCATGTTTCTCAGGTTCTGTTCGGGTCCTGTCACCTGATACGTTCAGGTTCGTTTCGTGTCCTGTCACCTGATGCGTTCAGGTTCGTTTCGTGTCCTGCCACCTGACACGTTCAGGTTCGTTTCGTGTCCTGCCACCTGACACGTTCAGGTTCGTTTCGTGTCCTGCCACCTGACACGTTCAGGTTCGTTTCGTGTCCTGCCACCTGACACGTTCAGGTTCGTTTCGTGTCCTGCCACCTGACACGTTCAGGTTCGTTTCATGTCCTGCCGCCTGTCACGTTCAGGTCCGTTCGTGCCTTCTCACCTGACACTTCAGGTTCATTTCATGTCCTGTCACCTTTTGAGGTTCAGTTTTTCTCGTGTCCTGTCACCTGTTTTTCCAGCTTCCTCTTCATGTTCTGTTACCCTTCATGTCCGGGCGCCCGATACGGTCAGATTTCGTCATGTCCCCTTGCTTGTTAGGCTCAGTTTTGTCTCCTTCACGATCCGCACGGATGTTCAGGGCCGGTCGCCTGACTCTCCCACTGTCACTCAATGTTGTTCAGTCGTCCCGTCAGGTCCTTCACCTGTCCTTGTCCATCCTGGTCAACTCCCTCTCCACTGTCCTGTCACGCTTTTTCGGCTTCAACCTGCCATCACGGTCAGTTCAGGCTCTTCACCTCTCTCACTTGGGTCCCGTTGGCTCTCCGTCGCCGTCATGCGCGGGTCATGTCGCCTCGCTGGCGGCCACCATGGTAAAATTCCACGTTGACACCCAGCCGAGGCCTCGTCACCAGGGGCATCTCGGCTTTCGGTCTCGTTTTTCGGGACCCAGCAACCAGCTCCCGGGATACCCCGGGGTCTCCAGTCCGATTTTTCGGCACAATCCATCACTCTCGTTAACTCCTGGCCCGCTCAGGTTGTCATTTTTCTTCCCTCATGCAGGTCTCGTTCTTCCTGATCATCATCTGCGTAAGTTCCGTTTTCAGAAATGTTGTTCGGCGTACCTCTTCACGCAGGTACCTGTTAAATTCTGCCTCACTTACACGTCCCAGGTTGCGGTTGCGAGGTCTCACCCTCTTCGTGAATTTTCCCGGGCTTGTGATTGCTCCCAGGTCCCCCTTTTTTCCACCCCAATTCCTCTTGACTCCAGGTAAGAAAAAAAAAAAAATAATAATAATAATAATTTTCCGTGGGGTTATTTGCATGGGTTTTGTCATTTCAATTGAGATCCTCCCAACAGGGTCCAGCTCTAACGAGGGCCATCCTTCCCGATACCATGTCCCACGTGTCTGACATTGAAGACTCGATGTCTATCCCGGAGTCGGCAATCTCCGAGGCAGCCAGCCGTGCTTCATACAGGCACTGGACCATCCCCAAGTTGATCACCGAACTCAAAAAGAAGGGGATCCGTTACTCCGCATCAGCTCGAAAGGCAGAGCTATACCGCCTGCTCTTTCCTGAAACGCCCAGGGCCCTTGAACCACCCAGAACTTCCGAAGACCTGGTCTCCATGTCGACCATCCAGCTATCATTGACCCAGCTCCACGCAACCATAAACAATCTGGCATCCTCGATTTCGGACATCGACGCACGACTCCAGGTCATCGAGAACAAGGATTCCGCATCTCCTCCCCCGGCGGAGCCCGAAGCCATTCCTTCCACTTCCCGGACCAACCCACCAGGTACAAGTCTTGGCACTCCCGACATCGCCCCCGCTTTCTTTGTACCAGAGAATATCAGGCGGGATATCCTAGCAGGAAAGGACATCAACTTGGCCGCTATCCTGATCTCGACCCATGACACAGTCGAAAATCGGACAATTGCCTGCGGAGACGTATCGGTGGTGCTGAGATCTAAAGACGTCCGACTTAACAGGAAACTCACCATTCCCGAGTTCATGCTGACCTTCAGTCTGTACCGTGACATCGTGTGCTCCGTTCATCCCCATCGCAGGGAAGAATTAGATACCTACCTATACCGGATCACCGAGCTAGGTTACAAGTACGGCGGGTCTGCTTTCTACGAGTATCACCGGTCGTTTTCCGCAAAAGCTGCAGCAGCGTTCCTCCAGTACCAGCATGTCACCAACTGGGCCGTCCTGGATATGGAACTCTTTTGCAGGCATTTTGCCGGCCAGAAAGCCCCGGCTTGTGCCAGCTGCCAGTCTGTCCTCCATGCTTCCGACTGGTGCCCCCACATCTCCAATCCAACTTCTGCCAGACCAACGACCAGCTCCAGTGCGCCAAGGTCCAACCCCCTTACGGACAAACTCGGGCGACCTATCACCTTTTTAGGGAAGAACCAAGTTTGCAACAATTTTAATCTGGGGTTCTGCAGTTATGACAAATGTAAAGCATTACACATCTGCTCTATTTGCTTTAGGGCCCATCCGCAGTCCTCCTGTTCCCAGCGCACGGCCAAGCGCTCATGACTAGGCGGGGTCAACATTGACCTATTACTCTCCCTCCTCCAACGGCACCACGATCCCAGTTTCGTCCTGTTCCTCAAGCAGGGTTTCTCCGAAGGTTTCCACACAGGGTTAGTCACCCTCCCACAGGTCACCCATGAATGCCCCAACCTTCTGTCTTCTCTCACGGACCCCGTGGCAGTGGACGAGTTGTTGGAGGCCGAATTGCAGAAGGGCTTCATGATCGGGCCGTTCGCTCAGTCTCCCTTCCTGGTGTATCGGGTCAGCCCCATAGGTCTGGTCACCAAAAAAACCTCAAATAAAAAGAGATTAATATACGACCTGTCTGCTCCTCATGCATCCAGCACCCCCAGCCTAAATTCCCTGGTCCCTTCAGACGAATTTTCAATGCAATACTCCTCCTTGGATGAGGCCATAGAGCTCATCTTACAGGTCGGGGCAGGAGCCTGGTTGTCAAAGGCTGACATTTCTGATGCCTTCAAGCTGCTGCCAATCCTGCCTCACCTGTGGAGGTTCTATGGCATCAAATGGAGGGGTAAGTATTATTTCGCCACCCGCTTGACGTTCGGGTCAAAGAGCAGCCCCTGGCTCTTTGACCAGTTCGCCCAAGCTCTCCACTGGATCCTGGTGAATCACGTCCACTGTCCAAGGGTGATCCATTACTTGGATGATTTCTTGCTCATCGAGCAGGCGGTGCACGCCCCGGACAGGCGGGACAGCCTACTCGATCTGTTCAGCCGCCTGAACGTCCCCGTGGCTTCGGCAAAGGTCGAGGGACCGTCCAGGGTGATCACCTTCCTAGGAATCACCCTGGACACCGTCAAGATGGAGGCCAGCCTTCCCCTGGACAAATTAGTCAGACTCAGGGACTCTGTGGCCAGGCTCGTGGGTACCCGCACGGTGTCAAAATTGGAGCTCCAATCTTTGTTGGGGTCCTTCAATTTTGCCGCCAGGATCATGCCCCAGGGCAGATCCTTCACCTCTGGCCTGCTCAGACTCCTCCCAACAGCCTCGGATCAGCATGCCCTCGTCCACCTCGGACGCGATGCGTTGGCGGACCTGGCCATGTGGTCAGTCTTTTTGTCCAGCTGGAATGGCATCTCCCTCTTTGTTCCTCAGTGGAACGATGCCTCCCCCTTGGTGTTTTCTGACGCTGCTGCTTCCCTCGGTTTCGGAGCCATCTGCGGGGACCAATGGTTTGCGGGTCCTTGGCCCACGCAGGTCTCTTCTGACCAGGAGGCTGCCAAGTCCTCCCCCTTACTCGAGGTATACCCCATCGTAGCGGCTGCTCACGTCTGGGGGCAGTCATGGAGGGACAAGCCGGTGTGCTGCATGACAGACAACCAAGCAGTGGTCGACATCCTCGCCAGGGGCAGATCCAGCTCCCCCAAGGTCATGCGTCTAGTTCGCAAGCTCACCTGGCTGTCCTTACAACACAACTTCCGTATCATCTGCAGGCACATCGAAGGCAAGAAAAACACCGCAGCCGATGCCCTGTCCCGCCTAAACTTTAGTTTGTTTTTTCAGATCATGCCGGGAGCACGGAAAGTCGGGATCACCCCCCCGGGGTTCGAAGACTTGATAATGGACTAGATAAGTACGTCTCCGCAGCCCATGGTCTCATCCGCAGGTCACTCTCAGCCAACACTGCCTGGAACTATTTGACGGGGTGGAACACCTTCAGACGGTTCTCACTTCTTCACCCCAGGGGGGACAGGGACAAAGTCTCCTTCGTCCTGGCCTTCCTGGCTTACTGCCACAAGGAGCTACGACTATCCCACAATACCATCAGACTCTACCTGGCAGGGATCCAGCATCACCACATGGTCAGTCACCCCAGTCACTCCTCCTTTTTTTCCTCGCAGGCGGTTAAGGCGGTCCTGAGGGGCATCCAGAAGCTCTCTCCTCCATCCGCTCCCACCAGGCAACCGGTCACAGGGGACATTTTCCAAAAAATTTCGGCCGCCCTAGATGGTAGTCCCTTTCAAAAGCCTGGTCCTCAAAGCTGCCCTCTATCTCAGCTTCTACGGGTTCCTCAGGCCTGGGGAGTTCTGCTGCACCTCGGCACGGAACTTAGGGCCAGCAATCGGTCAGCTCCACCGCAGTCTCGACCATTTCATTTTCTTCCTTCCTTCCTCCAAGACCTCCCAAGTCGGTCCGCCAGTGCAGATCGAGTATTTTAATTCATTCAACCCTTGGTGTCCCGTGACCGTTTTCAACCAGCTGCTCTCCGCTCTACGTGACAGAACTCCTGACAGCCCCTTACTGCCTTTTCCCGTGCTCTCACTGACTTCTGCGCAGTTCATCAAACACATCCGCTCCTTAGCCTCGGGGCTAGGTTTTCACGCGGCCTCAATATCCGGGCACTCTTTCCGAATCGGAGCCGCATCCGCTGCTTCCAAACACGGCGTGCCCGCTCACGTCATACGGAAGATGGGACGGTGGCAGTCTTCGTGCTTTTCCCGTTACGTCCCCCATCCACGGGCCGAGATCGCCAGGGCCTTCTCCAGTCTGGTTCTGTAAATTCTCCTCCAATAAACTGCCTAAATTCCTGTTTTGCCCCCTTTTTCTGGCTCACCCGCGTTACATGGCTAAAGGCACACCACTAGCCAAGTTAGGTTCCATCTCCAGTTCTCCACCTTCGGCCAGCGCTCCCCCGGAGCCTTGACCACAAGTACAGCAGGCTGTTTTCCAGCCTGCATTTGTGGGAGGGGCATAGGGTACTTAACCTTCCCTCGCTGCTCCGTCAGACGCCGGCATCGCGTGGTGCCCCACCCTACCCTCCCTCATCTCCAGTCTTGCTCCAAGCTCAGACTCCCTGGGTTAGCCCCCTTTTTCTGGCTCACCCGCGTTACATGGCTAAAGGCACACCACTAGCCAAGTTAGGTTCCATCTCCAGTTCTCCACCTTCGGCCAGCGCTCCCCCGGAGCCTTGACCACAAATATATATATATATAAAAATATATATACACATATATACACTAGCTGAAGGACCCGGCTTCGCACAGGTATATTTCATCTAGTTAATTTAATGTTTGTGTGTGTTGTTAAAAGATATCAACAGTATCCCCCATAACAGTGACCTCTACAGCACCCCGTCCCCTTAACAGTAACCTCCACAGCCCCCCCACCCCTTAACACTGACCCTCCGACAGTGCCCCGTCCCTTAAAATTGGACCTCCTCAGCAGCCCACCCCCTTAACTTTGACCTTTACAGCAGCCTTCCCCTTTAACAGTGAGTTTTACAGCACACCACCCCCTTGAGAGTGACCTCCACAGGGGCGAGCCCCCTTAACAGTGGCCTTTACAGCAATCTGCCCCCTGAACACTGACCTCTATAGCAGACGGTCCCCTTAAAGGGGTTGTCCAGGTTCAGAGCTGAACCTGGACATCCTCCATTTTCACCCCGGCAGCCCCCCTGACATGAGCATCGGAGCAGTTCATGCTCCGATGCTCTCCTTTGCCCTGCGCTAAATCGCGCAGGGCAAAGGCATTTTTCTGAGTTCCGGTGACGTACCGGGGCTCTCTATGGGGCTGACAGGAACCCCGGTGACGTCACCGGCACTGATGGGCGGGATTTGGCTCTGCCCTAGCCAGTAAAACGGCTAGGGCAGAGCTAAAGCCCGCCCCTCAGAGCCGGTGACGTCACCGAACACACTGCTGGGCGGAAGTTACCGCCCGGCAGTGTGTTATTGTAAACACAAGAGCCTGTGCCCTGCGCGATCTAGCGCAGGGCACGGGAGCGCATCGGAGCATGAGATGCTCCGATGCTAGGCTCAGGAGGGCTGCAGGGGTGAAAATAAGGGTATGTCCGGGTTCAGCTCTGAACCCGGACAACCCCTTTAACTGTGACCTCCACAGCAGCCTGCCCCTAGGGTGGTCAGAGGTCCAGTTTTAGGCCGGACAGTCCGGCTTTCAGACTCCCTGTCCTCCGTCTGGTGCAGGGCCTGGACGGACACAAGGATGTCCTTTTTAACAGCTCACTCTCAGACAGCAGCACTGTGCTGCCTGAGTGTGAGCTGCAGGGAGAAAGTCACCGAGCCTCCCACCCCTGCAGCTGACAGAAGTTGATTTTTACCTTCATTTTTTCAATCCCCGTCGGCTGAGGAGTGGTGGCGTAGCCTAACTGGGTCAGGGGTGGGGCTTAGCTGGACCTGGGGGCGGGATTTTTAAGTTCGTCTTTTGAGGGTGGACACATTGTGGCAGGGGGCGTGTCTGGGCTGCTTCCTGCAAGAGTGACGCCCCTCTGGGCACCTTACTGGCTCATTTGCATACCAAATAAACTGGATTTTCAGAGGATAAAAACATCTATTGCTCGAACAAAGGCACATCTTGAAATAAGGTACTAAGTGCTATTAGGCCATGGCTTTACTTCAATAGCAATTATCCTGGTGACAGATGCTCCTTTAAAGCTCACCTATAGAAGTGAAGAAAAATGGCTGGGTTGTTATGGAAACCTGGAGTAAAACTGTATGTGGAGACTAACGGCCTGCGAGCTTCTATTGGCTGATACGGATCATGTGACCAAGCTTCTATTGGCTAATGAATTTTTGGGGAATATCTCAGGAACGGTACGTCCTAGAGGGCTGAGACCTGGTGTAAAACCTTCCCGGACACCTGATGTACCTGTGTGCCAAATTTTGTGATTGTAAATGCGACGGTGCGGATTCTTTTAGCAGACATACACACACACACACACACACACACACATACTCAGCTTTATATATTTTATATATATACAGTACAGACCAAAAGTTTGGACACACCTTCTCATTCAAAGAGTTTTCTTTATTTTCATGACTATGAAAATTGTAGATTCACACTGAAGGCATCAAAACTATGAATTAACACATGTGGAATTATATACATAACAAAAAAGTGTGAAACAACTGAAAATATGTCATATTCTAGGTTCTTCAAAGTAGCCACCTTTTGCTTTGATTACTGCTTTGCACACTCTTGGCATTCTCTTGATGAGCTTCAAGAGGTAGTCACCTGAAATGGTCTTCCAACAGTCTTGAAGGAGTTCCCAGAGATGCTTAGCACTTGTTGGCCCGTTTGCCTTCACTCTGCGGTCCAACTCACCCCAAACCATCTCGATTGGGTTCAGGTCCGGTAACTGTGGAGGCCAGGTCATCTGGCGCAGCACCCCATCACTCTCCTTCCTGGTCAAATAGCCCTTACACAGCCTGGAGGTGTGTTTGGGGTCACTGTCCTGTTGAAAAATAAATGATGGTCCAACTAAACGCAAACCGGATAGAATAGCATACCGCTGCAAGATGCTGTGGTTGCCATGCTGGTTCAGTATGCCTTAAATTTTGAATAAATCCCCAACAGTGTCACCAGCAAAGCACCCCCACACCATCACACCTCCTCCTCCATGCTTCACGGTGGGAACCAGGGATGTAGAGTCCATCCGTTCACCTTTTCTGCGTCGCACAAAGACACGGTGGTTGGAACCAAAGATCTCAAATTTGGACTCATCAGACCAAAGCACAGATTTCCACTGGTCTAATGTCCATTCCTTGTGTTCTTTAGCCCAAACATTTCCCAGAAGGAGCTGTTGGAATGGAATGAAATGTGTGAATGTAATGATAATATACTGTATGTAAGTGGTTACAATAGTAGAGCTAAAGGCTCTAGGACCCTGTTGTGCCGCCTTTAGCTTGGATATAAGATAAGATACGGTTGGGCATGGAGGCATACACGTTTTACATGGTATCCGGAGGCACATTTGCCCACAGACGTTCCATCAGGAACTGTAGATCCTGCACATTTGTAGGTTGCTGAAGCTGGTGTCCCAGAAATGCTCGATTGGTGATAAATCTGGTGACCAAGGAAGTGCTGCAATCTAAGGGTCCATTCACACGTCTGTGTGTGTTTTGTGGATCCGCAAAATACGGACATCGGCGATGTGCGTTCCCCATTTTGCGGCCCGCACATTGCCGGCACTTAATAGAAAATGCCTATTCTTGTCCGCAATTGCAGACAAGAATAGGACATGTTCTATTTTTTTTCGGGATCGAATTGCGGACCCGGAAGTGCGGGTCCGCAATTCCGGATCCGGGCAGCACATCGTGCTGCCCCATAGAAATGAATGGGTCCGCAATTCCGTTCCGCAAAATGCAGAACTAAATTGTGGACGTGTGAATGGACCCTTAAGGAGACCTTCTTGGGAAACACTTGCTGTGTGTGGGCGAGCATTATCCTGCTGAAAGATGCCAGTTGGAAGCCCTGCCATGAGAGACAACACATGGCATGTCCTGCACATATCACTGAGCCGCTGGTGTCCCTCATATCACTCCTAGGGGTGACCCACTGTCGTATACGATGGCTTCTCAGATCAGCACACCAGCAGTTGGGGTAGTGTGTCAAACCACAGCAAAAGCAGGATTGAAGTGCCCACCATGAGGCCTAGATAATAAAACCTGACCGTTGTGGGATCCCAAACAGAAGCTGGATTCATTTCTAAAGACCATACAGTTTGTAGCAGTCCAGGTTTCTCCTTTACGACACTACTGCTAACAAAGGCAGCGGTGGCTGGCTGTCAATGACCCCAAATGTCCTTTTGTTAAGCTGCAGGAAATGGTCTGGCCAGAGAAAGGGGTGTATAATGTTGGTCCAACTGTGTCTGGATTGTGGACAATGAAACTGTGGGAGCTGCTCGTGCTTATCCGCGGATTGAATGATTTTCTCTAGCAGTGGTTTCTCTGGGCTGTCTAGAGCCTGTTTGCCGTGGGTGCATGTCGTCATGTAACCTCTGTTGGTGGGGAATTCATTGAAACTGGCATTCTGCTTCTCTCAGTCCAATAATGCGGTCCCTCTCAAAGTCTGTCAACTGGGCAAAATGTCTTCTAGTCCATCACTTTATGGTCCCAGAGGTCAGATCCCCACCCATCCCTTCCTAGGGATATGCCATCATTTTATAGTCCCCACCAATCCTAAGAATAAGGGGATTCAGCACTGGTTTACCCTATAGCTATGCCATCACTTTATGGTCCCAGAGATCCCCAACCGATTGTGAGAATAAAGACGATGCAGTGCTGGTGTAACCTAGCCATATGCTATCAATTCATCAGATAAGAAAACCCCTTGACCCCTTCACCAGCATAACCCCTTACCATACGGCTTGTTAGGACATATGGATGTCGTGAAGTCAGCTCTACTGTTTCACTTCTAGGCATTGTTCTTTAGAGGTATCATTTATTCATGAGTCCTGCCCATTGCAATCACCCTTAGGATTGTATGATATAACAGACAGCTTCGCATAGGATATAGAAGAGTAGTGTTACAGGCCAGATGAGACACGACACACAACAGCATTATAGCCAGGGGTGGGATTAAAATTTTTAACAACAGGTTCCCTACTCAACGGCAGATACGCGGCATCACGACACATGTTTGCATATACATACACCATATATATGCAACACACATAAATACACCATATATACACTACACACACATACCACAAAACTTTTGAAAAGCCTAAGGAACTAAAATATCAGTGTCACACAAAGTGTTTTTCACAGAGCTGGCCCACACCTCTTATACACATTTGTACCTAGCACTAAATACATATTTGCAGACATATTATATTCTGTGCTATCCAGAAAACAGCGCCACATACCTCTTACATCCAGTGACTTCTCCTCTGATGCAGACCTTCTCTTTCTTCATCTTCTCCTTTGAAAGCAGACCACCATGATGATTTTTCACCCATCTCTCGTCTCTGCAGTTTGACAAAAGACATCTTAGGTTCCTACTTTTCCATCCTCCTCCTACCTTCTTAACAACTCACCTGCCACCTTCAATAATAAAAATGTGTACTAGTTTAAAAATGCTCCCGTTCTGTGTGCCAGTACAAAAAAAATCCCTCAGTGCCCCCAGTTGAGCTAATGTCCCCATAGTGCCCTATAATGTGTGCAAGTATAAAACACCCCTATATAATGCCCCTGGTAAATGCCCACATAGTGCTCCTCTCCTCTTCCTCATAGTGCCCCCATAAAGTGGCAGTATAATATTCCCCCATAGTGTCACCCAGAATGTGCCAGTATAAATGCCCCTTCTTAGAGCCCCCATATTGTGCCTATATAATATGCCCCCATAGTGTTCTTCACCCCTCCAACACCATAGTGTCCCCATAATGTGCCAGTATAAGATGCCCCCACAGTGTCCCCCATGATGTGCCAGTATAGCCCCATAGTGTCCCCCATGTGCCAGCAATGCCCCCAGTAGATACCTCCATAGTGTCCCCCATGTTCCAGCAATGCCCCCAGTAGATGCCACCATGTGCCAGCAATGTATGTCCCCAGTAGATGCCCCCATAGTGTCCCCAAGGATGTGCCAGCAATGCCCCAGTAGATACTTCCATAGTGTCCCCCATCTGCCAGCCATGCCCCCAGTAGATACCCCCATAGTGTCCCCATGATGTGCCAGTAATGCCCCCATAGTGCCCCCCATGATGTGCCAGTAATACCCCCATAGTATCACCCATGTGCCAGCAATGCCCCCCATAGTGCCCCCCATATACCAGCAATGCCCCAATAGATGCCCCCATAGTTCCCCATGTGCCAGCAATGCCCCCATAGTGTCCCCATGTGCCAGCAAGGTCCCCAGTAGATGTCCCCCATAGTGTCCCCAAAAATGTGCCAGTAGATGCCACCATAGAGTCCCCCATGTGCCAGCAATGCCCCAGTAGATACCCCCAGTGTCCCCCATGTGCCAGCTATGCCCCCAGTAGATACCCCCAAAGTGTCCCCCATGATGTGCCAGTAATGCCCCCATAGTGTCCCCCATGATGTGCCAGTAATGCCCCCATAGTGTCCCCCATGTGCCAGGAATTCCCCCAGTAAATGCCCCCATAGTGTCCCCCATATGCCAGCAATGCCGCCAATAGATGCCCCCCATAGTGTCCCCAAGGATGTGCCAGTAGATGCCCCCATAGTGTCCCCCATGTGCCAGCAATGCCCCAGTAGATACCCTCATAGTGTCCCCCAAGTGCCAGCTATGCCCCCAGTAGATACCCCCATAGTGTCCCCTATGATGTGCCAGTAATGCCCCCAGTAGTTTCCCCCATAGTGTCCCCCATGATGTTCCAGTAATGCGCCCATAGTGTCCCCCCATGTGCCAGCAATGCCCCCCCGTAGTGTTTTGCGGACCGGAATTTACGGATCCGCAAAACATGGATACCGGCTCATGTGTGTTCCGCAATTTGAGGACCGCACATGGCCGACACTGTGATAGAAAATGCCTATTTTTGCAGACAATAATAGGACATGCTCTATCTTTTTTGCAGGGTCACGGAACAGAACTACAGATGCAGACAGCACATGGTCTGCTGGCTGCATCTTTTGCGGCCCCATTGAAATGAATGGGTCCGCACCTGTTGTGCAAAATTGCAGAAAAGATACGGACCATTCATACAGTCGTGCTTTGATTTTTCCTGAACGCAGAAATGATGTGTGAAAAACATGCACAGACCCATTAAAATAAATGTTTCAGGATTGAGTCCGGATGCTATGCGTTTGCTTCACGCATCGCACCCGGCTGGAAAACTTGCTTGTGTGAAAGAGGCCTAATGGAATATCCTAACACATCTGTTCTGCAGTATGACAGAACATGTTCCATACTTATCCACAAAATGCGGACCACGGACCAATGCAACACGGACCGCATCCAAATTTTGCAGATTGTGTGCATAAGCCCTAAGGCCTTTTTCACACGAACGATACAGATTGGCTCAGGGTGCGTTTTTGCAAGCAAGTTTAATCCGTTTTGTCTGTATTTGTGTTCAGTTCTTCGTTTTTTTCCACGCGTGATAAAAAACTGTACACAGACTCATTGAAATGAATAGGTCAGGATTCAGTTCGGGTGCTATGCGTCCACTTCACGCATCGCACCCGCACGGAAAACTCGTTCTTGTGCACGGGCCCTAAGGCCTCATGCACGCGACCGTTGTGTGTTTTGCTGTCTGCAAACTGCGGATCTGCAAAACACGGATGGCGTCCGTGTGCATTACACAGTTAATTAATATAACTGCCTATTCTTGTCCGCAAAACGGACGAGAATAGGACAGGTTATATTTTTTTACGGACCACGGAACGGAGCAACGGATGCAGACAGCACACGGAGTGCTGTCCGTGTCTTTTGCGGCCCCATTGAAGTGAATGGGTCCGCATCCAAGCCGCAAAAAATGCGGACCAAAACAACGGTCGTGTGCATGAGGTCTCATCCTTCTACAACCCACAATATGCCTGATTATCTAGTTATTTAGTGCACTGCATGTATTGCTATTAGAGGGGGCTCTGTGTACATAACAATTGCCCCTCTATGTAACAGTATTGATTTTGGAGTCAATGAAACTCATGGCCTGAAGTCATTCCGCCAATGTGTCGGTTAATTGAGCAGAAATATTGTGTATCAGCCATTTCTGCTCCTCTGTTTATTGATTAACACAACGTATACTAAGGCCCTAATGTTCTACAATACGTTTCTTTATCTGGCCCTTTATAGCTATATTATTATTGTTACCAATTACATTCACTCCCAAGCACAGCAGTTCCCTATTTGTCAGCTGCTTTCTTAGCGCCCCCTGGTGGCCTCCTGTAGGTCTGCAGAGATGTGTCAGTTCAGAGGGAGTGTCTTGTTCCTATCGATGCTCAGAGAAGAAGCTGGTGGAACAGGCACAGGAGATCAGGAGGAGAGGAGCTGCAAGCCTTCAATGAAACCACTTTAACCCTTCCACAGCAGACCGAGGACACTTCTAGGGATGGTTCCTGAGGCCCTGCTGCACATTGCTGCTTAGAAGAAACTGCCTTATGCAGCCAATGCCCCTTATTGCCCCTTCTGCCTCAGTGTAAATGCCAATGCCTACACTAGGCAGCCCTCCTACTCCTCCCTGTGTGATGCATTTCAGGAGACCAAGGATCCCTCATCTATCATGGGAAATAAGCAAACTATATTTACTGATGAACAGTTAGATGCCTACCAGGTAAGCGTGATGCATCTAATATAGCATCTCATAGATGAGACCAGCTCTAGCTTTGCTCATAGAGCATCTGCTTTTATCCAAATGATTGTGTGTGTGTATATGTATATATATATCTCATTTAATTATTCTTTTACAGTACATCATGTGTTCTATTTATTGTATACATCATTTTACCTTCATCAATATATCATTTTCTGCTTGTAAATAGTGTGGTAAGCGTTCAGATTTTGCATGAACTATGTCCAAACTTCATTAAGTTGCTGTGATGAGCAGACAGACAGGAAATGGTATCTTACTGTTGTGTGACTCACATAGAATGATCACTTAGGAGATGGCAGAATGGCATCAGTAACAGTGTAGGAAGGCCACGTTGAGGGGATGACATCATTAGGCTACGTTCACACAACAGATTTTAAAGATTAGCCTCCAAAAATTTGCACAGAATCCGTCCCGATTTTAAAAGCGTGCTTTTAGGCGCGTTTTTGGCACATTTTTGATGCAAAACTCCACGCCATGGAATGTACATATTAGCGGAAGATTCAGCGCAGATTCCGTGCCAGATAGGGCATGCATCTTCTTTTATCAACCACACCAGAAAAAAATCAAGTGCTGCGTCCCATTGAAATTAATGGGAGGCTGCTTGGAGTCATTTTTTGCCACTGATTCTGATGTTGAAAATGTACCAAAATCTGCACCAAAAGACTCTGTGTGAAAGGGCCCTTAGGCTACTTTCACATATGCGTTTTTGCCTGATCCCACTGAGCAAAAACGCTTCCGTTAGTCATCCGTTATGAACTGATGAACTGTATTATCTCTCTCTAAAATATCCATGACGGATAGTGATGAGCGGCATAGGCAATATTCAAATTCACGATATTTTGCAAATTTTTAGCTAAATATTCACAATTGCAAAAATCGGCAATGTGCAGGTATTGCGCACGCAATTTCCTTATCTATAGCAAACAATCACACAAAGGCTATGTGCTAAAAGCCGGGTATGTGCAAACCAACAACCTATCCATAAGACAGGTACAGTCAGCATACCTTACAATGGCAGCCTTGTGCACTATGAAACATTCAAGACCAGCTCTCATCTGACTGAAAGCCAGTAAGCCTCAAAGTTGCTTGACTTTTGTCGGATGGCCTGGGGGACCTTGTTTTTCAGCTGAAACACTATTTACATGTCTTTTCCATATGCCCATGTTTATGCAACTACGTTTACATGACAAAACAGTATAGGAAGGTTATTGAATATAAATGTTAGGACAATTAGAAAAATTTTATGCAGCCCTCCTCTCCTAAGCAGTGAGAGAAGAAATAGCTGGCATCCCCCAAAAAATTAAGCCATCTGACAAAAGTCAAGCAATTGTGAGGCTTACTGGCTTTCAGTCACATGAGAGCTGGTCTTGAATATCTTATTGCACACAAGGCTGCCATTGTAAGGTATGCTGACTGTACCTGTCTCATGGATAGGTTGTTGGCTTGCAAATACCCAGCTTTTGGCATACATTCTTTGTATGATTTTCTGTTATATGTTGTCTATTGTATGTTATGGGTAATGATTTATTTAAAAAAAACAATATAGCATCTATAGAAAGAAATTATTAATGATAGGTAGGAAAATACTTATAATAAAAGTTTATTAACGATACGTAAAATAATAACTGTAAATGAAAAAGGTATGGATAATAGATAGCATAATAAGGATAAAGAGAAGCTATATACAATAAGTGAAAAAATATTATAAATTCATCTAGTGATAAAAAAAATCTAGAATATTTGCGATTACGAAGATATAACACTACAGTATATTCTAGATCTTCACGAAATCCCGAAGTGTCGATATTCGCGATAATAATTCGTGAATAGAATATTCACACTCAACACTAATGACGGATCCACCATTCAAACCACTGTAAGTCAATGCTGCTTGCAGCGTTTTTTTGTCCGGTATGGGGACGCAACCAAATGGAACGGAATGCATTCTGGTGCACTCCATTCCCTTCAGTTTAGTTTTGTCCTCATTGACAATGAATCCTATGACGGATCTCAATATTGGAAAGTAAAAACACAGATGTTAAAGTAACCTTAGAGTGTGGCCACATAGCACAGTTGCGTGGCACTTGCGACACTACTGCCCTGAGTAGAGTACCGCATGGCCAAACAGTGGGCTCAAACTAAACTAATAAGACCGCTCTGTTTAGTCGGTCTGTACTGTTAATGGCTGTGCGGTATGGAAGGTGCCATGCAGCCATTGACATTAAAGACAGACTAAACAGTGCGGTCTCATTAGTTTAATTAGAGCCCACTGCTGCCTGTACGGTCACACGGTACTCAAGCTCAGCCATGTCGCAAGCACCACACTGTGTGGTCGTAGCCTAACGGTGCCTTGTGTCGACCACAGCGACGGCAAAAAGATTGCAAGCCGGAAAAAAGACCTTCTCAAGGTGTGAGCTTGTAGACCGGGTTATACCAGCACTGTGGATAAAGTTTGAATGACGGGACTTGTGTGGAGCATCGAATATGTAGACTACGGATACCAGGGAATGGTAAAGAAGACTGAGACATTTGTGTGAGAAATGGGACATTTTAATTATTAAGCACTGATTAGGGATAATTAATATTGAATAACTATTCCATGAACAGCCCCTTTTAATGGCCCTATTAGGGCATCTTGAGCTGATTGAGTGTGTATCTGTATCTTGTCCTAAATCAGGAATGTCCTCCACCATCCAGAGCAGAGATTTCCTGCATCCCTTTGCTCCCGCATCTATTGAAATCTATGGCTACCCATTGATATTATTTCTTTAAAATGCAATGAAGATTTACATTGTAGTTTTACTGGCTGCTGATCACTGGAGGTCAGGGTTGTCAACTGTCCAGAAACTTCTGCAACTTTTTTCCTGTGTCTGCGAAGAAAATAGATGATTTTGAGGCTGGTGGTGCCATGATTACCGTGATTATTTTTGTGGATGGTGGTACCTGACTAGATTATTTTGGTGGTAATTATCATCATTTTACTGGTCACAATAAATGCTGGTAATGAGGTGTTATCAGTATATAGAGCTATAGACATGCATTACTTGTAGTCTTTATTATTCATTATGGTTTTCTAATTTGTTCGTTAAAAATATTGAATGTCCGTGATTTGGGGATCAGTTGTCCACAAAAAAGAAAAATTCTGGTTGACAACCCTGCTGGGGGTCCCAACAGTTGTGTCCCTCACTATCAGTTCAACCCCTTGGAAACGGCAGTTTTGCAGTGGAGTTGTTCAAATTAGACACCCACTTAAACTTGGCTTGCCACGTGACTCGCTATCCAGGGCGGCTGAAGCCTAAGCGGCCATACAACGTGTATCACAGTAGCAAATAATACTTATATTCTGCCTTTTTATTATATGACTTTATTATCATGCTCATCTTTATATTAAAATAGTTTTTATTACAGGTACAGGGTGGAAAATTGTCACCGAACTTGGCTAAGTTTCAGTGATTGGGTTATTGAACCTAGCATTACAATTGATTGGGATTTGGAGCTGATAACTGATTATATTCTGACTGTCAAGACACAATTCATGACCTACTCAGGACCAGTGATGGTCAGTTCGTAGTGTTCGCCAGCGAACACATGCGGGCTGCCATCTTTAGTAAGGTAGACTCACCCATCCAGCGATGCACAGGTAAAGCCCTTACCTGTTCTGGGAGCCGGTCTGAAATCAAATGCAGTCACCGGGAGCAGGCAGTTCCGAGAACAGCCGCCGGGGGCCTTCATCGGGCTGTTCTCATCCAAGTGTCCGATGAAATTCATGAACTTTTTATAGCGTTTATATAGTTACATTTACTCTTTTATGCTGTCTAATTTATTGATGATCATATCATAAAACACATATTCGTTCTATTAGAGACCATGTTTTTTCTTATACCTTATGTTATTGCATGTTCCTGTCCTGTATCTTTCCTTACAGCTAGACACCCATACAGTGTGATTTTGAGGGTTGTTATTAAACCACGTGGACAAAGTGGGATTCTTGATTACAGATAGGACATGTTAGAGCCACAATGCTCTGCCATGTATATACCGAGTGCCATCTTATCCTTAGCACAGGCCTGAATTATTCATCCCAGAGACTCTAGAGAACAAGCCTGGAACTCTAGACATGAATGATAACATATCCTCCAGAACATTCTGACGGCCTCTGTCCCCCTCCCCCTCCGGTGATTAACCCCGTGGCTGCTGGTGACCTATGTTAAATAACACTACACATAGCACAGTAATATCTGTTGTAGTAATGAAATCATTTAAGCATGCACTGCTGCAAAGGAGTGTTAGGCAGATTACAGCCATCGGAACTTGGCCTTTTTCAGATTCTAGTACATACATTTGCATTTTTTTTGTTTTTCTGTGATCATAAAGCAATATATTTATTGCAATGCTTTACACAAAGTGCACCCGTATTTTTCTCTATCAGTGGACTCACAATTTAATTTTCCTCTATCACACAGACGGTGTAGGACCAATTTCATATTAAACCAATGAACCTTCTTGGTACTGTGGGGTCCAAAACTCTGTGATCATTACTGAAAATGAAAATAAGTGCTGATAGTACTGAATGTGTCACGGTCCCTCAAGTGACAGAGGTTAGAAGATCTGAGAGACTGGCTGCACGTTAGGTTATTTGACATCTGTTTTCACTTGTTGCAGTGCTGTTGTTGGTAATGACCACACCTTTTGTCTCAAGTGTAGCTTGTGGTCATTACTGCTCCTCTATTTAGTCTGGACTCACACTTCATACCATGCGGTTGATATTATCTGCCTGGAGTTGGAAGAGCTGGTGTGTGGTCCTCACCTGAGTTCCTGCTCTTCCATTTTCTATTAAAGATAAGTGTACTTTGTATTTTGTTGTTTCCATTTGCTCATTGTTTACGAGGCCTCAGGGAGACGATGTTTCGTTCATCTGGGAAGGAACCAGTAGTCTCAGACCCTGTCACTAATCCTAGGGATTTTCAGGGTTTCTGGGGCCTAGGTTTACGGTGTATGAATATTCCCACCTTTAGGGTCTATTCATACTGACAGGAGTTAGGGCTAGGTGTAGGGTTTCCTTAGGTGGTCACCATTTCCCTTTCCCTAGCCTTGATGCCTAGTTCCTGGTCATTTTCCTTCTGTTGTCATTCTGGTGTTCCTCCCCTCCCCATACACTGTGACAGAATGCTAGGCTTTCTAATTCTTCAACAGTCCCCATAAATGCTTATGTACTTGCATCTCTCATGCACACAACTGTATTTTGGATCTGTGTCTGCTCCGCATTTCTTGCAGATCGCACATGGACCTATTAATTTCAATAGGTCCACAGAAATATGGACAGCACATGGATGTGGGTCTGTTCTGCGGATAAGAATAGTCATTTCTATAAGGAAATTGCGGCATGCACACGGGCAGTATCCGTATTTTGCAGATCTGTGGTTTGCAGACCACAAAAAGTATACTGTTGCGTGCATCAGGCTAAAATAGAGAGGTCAGGAGAGGTTACAGATCCTCTTTAACTGGAGATTTTCGTGCTGATTTAGTTGCAGATTTGCCTTGGAAGCGCTTCAGATTTTAGCCTAAATCCTCATAAAAATTCTCATGTAAAACAGGCAGATTTTGTGGAGGATTTTTCTGTAGCATAAAATTATAGGTTGCACTCACACGCTGCAGATTTCAGTTTTATTTATTTGAATTTAAAGCCCCATTCAGGTAATTGGAACTGATTTTAAGTCACGGAAAATCCGCAGCATAGAAGGCACAGGTCTATGCTTCCCGATAGTCGTCTGCTCGCTAAATGGGGGTGAAGCGTTGCATTTACATACAGCGATCATCTCCACAGTATGAGGAAGAGGGATCGCTACTGCTATCGCTCATCCTCATACATATTCATTACTCCTAGGCAGTAGATCGCTATTTAGACAGCACGATCTACTGCCCGGGGTGATTGAGGTGTTTTACTCGGGTGATCTGCGGCACTTTTAGATGGGCCGATTATCAGGAACGAGCGTTTGTAGGATAATCAGCCCGATAATCAGGCCGTGTAAATCCACCTTAAAGGCTATGTATACCTTCAGGGGCATTTTTTATTATTGTATTTTACTCATTTTGGGCAAATATTTTTTTTTTTATTGGTCTTTATTAAAAATATTGAGCAGTTCTGTCACAAAGGGCTAACTGTTTTTCTAGCTGTGTGACTGGTACTTTCACGTTGTGCTGGTCATCTAATAACCCTTATCTTATTACTAAGAAGTCATAAACACTTATTTAAATAAGCCACATTCTTATTTTCACATCTGTGTTTTTGATGGATGCGGCAGAGGATCAGCAAAAACACATCCGTTCAATAATACAATCGTCTGTGTTAAAGGAAATATTAATTATTGATATTTTGGGTTAATCTCAATAATTAATATTCATAAATAGGCATAAGTCGTCTAGTGATGACTCCTCCTATTTATACCTTAAAAGAAACTATCTCTGTTGCCTTACCTATTTACTGAACTTTATGCGACTATTGCTGCTACTACAGCGGCGACTATAAACGACTATACACTGCGTTATGAACAATAACACGTTTACAGTCTACTAATACGCTATAGCTATATAGATATATATATACAGTATATCAATGGTTATAAATATATAGACGCACACCACAGTACAGTAATACAACACAGCAATATAATATTACACCTAACTACACTACAGAGTACAATAATTTACAGAATTCCACCCCACAAATCTAACTATATAGCACACTTACATACACACAAATATCAGCAGCCTACCCTCCTGGCACTATATTGTCCCTATGGGGATAACAGTTGGGATTAGCCCAGTAAAGGGTTAATACTGGGCTATTTCAGGGGAACAGAGGTGTAGGGGTAAATGAGCAGGGTATAATGCAGGGCAGGGGATTGGTGGCAATGGGATATAGAATACAGGGGCTATTGCAGGGGGATTAGGGGTTGTGGAGGTTAATGCAGGCAGGTAGAGGGCTAGACAGGGATTATCAGGGGTTAATTAGGAGTTAGGATGTTGGTGGTATAGGGAGGAAAAGGGGTTAATGCAGGATTGAATAAGGGGTTAAATGCATTGGTGGTATAATGGGGATGAGGATACTCAGCAAAGAATGCTCGTTGTCCAGGGGTTAATTCCCGCTTGTATATGCTCGTCTCTCTGGGGGATGATCCTCTATTGTATCGGGCTGCACGGCTCAACTGAAGAGCGCAGTGCCGCCGGACTAATTTAATCCGGCGGTGCTCGCTTTGATCCTCCCGCCTGTGAAGTGCCTGCATATCCCAGGTGCTGTAATTACCGCAGCGGGGATATGCAACAAATATATTCCCTATCTCTGTTATGTTAACTATCTCCAGCCCTCCAACCAGATCTCATTGATCCCTTGCCTTTTGAAGTCACCAGAAACTGTACATAATTGTCCAGCCATCTGGGGAAATTTCCACCTCCTGCAGGAACTGGAATGCAGGAGGAGGCTGGAGGGGGGGGGGGGGGGGGGCGCCGTGACTGGGGGGCAAAGATTTGGCCACATTTAAGCATATACAGTATATCCATATAGATGCTTGGGGCACATCAATATTGTATGTATATATATACTTAGTATAAACTTGGGCATAAATGGCATAAATGGGCAGCTATAAGCCCACATACCTATATATACATATATATATATATATATATTTATATATATATATATACATTATATACATAGACATGCATGCTGACAAGGGGAATACACACGTCTCTATAAATATACACACCACCTGGACAGACCCATGTAAAATGGCTAATATATATGCATATATATGAGGGCACATATACATATATATTTAAATCTAGCACTTCCCTCTACAGCCTGCATCCGTTCAGAACGGATCCGGCACTAAAACCATTGTAAGTCAATTGGCACCGGATCAGTTTTTTTTTTTTTGTGTTAGAAAAAACAGATGCGACACCATTGACTTACATTGTGTTTAACGCCAGATCCGTCTTGCTCTGTATTGCTTCATGCACAAGGCCGTATCAAATTTTGCGGTCTGCAAATTGCGGATCTTCAAAACATGGATACCTGCCATGTGCATCCCCCAGTATGTCTCAAATGCTTATTCCTGACTGCAAAACAAACAAGAATAGGAGATTTTCAATTTTTTTTGCGGGGCCACGGAATGGACATACAGATGCGGAAAGCACACTTTTGCAACCCCATTGACATAAATTGGTCTGCATCTGATCATTAAAGTATGCGGATGGGATGTGGACCGAAACTATGCCTGTGTACATGAGGCCTTAACCAGAACTATGCTATAGCTCTGGTTGGTACAGAGCCATGAAAGGACATGGTACTCAATGCAGCCTGTAGGCCAGTACATGGAGCAGAGGACCAAAATAAAGAACATATGCATAAGGCCTCATGCACACGACCATAAAATACGGATGACATCCGTGTGCATTCAATATTTTACGGAACAGCTGGCCCCTAATAGAACAGTCCTATCCTTGTCCGTAATGCGGACAAATAATAGGACATGTTCTATTTTTTTGCAGAACGGAAATACAGACATACGAAAACAGAATGCACACGGAGTACCTTACGTTTTTTCCCGTTTAAGCACATGGAGCAGGGCACTACCCAATTCTGCACATGCCCCATGCCAGTGGGCATGAGTCCTAAACCTAAGGCGTTTCATTTGGTTTGCTAATTGTTATTATAAAGAAAAAAATATATATTTATTAAAAAAGAGGATAAAATAGTCTGTTTTTCACATTAAGATTTTTAATTATTTTTCTTAATAGTACCTTGTGCAACTAAAATATTTTTTTTATTATGTTGCCTTTCCTTAATAGTCATTTTGATTTATGAGATGTACAGGTTATGGTGGCAGGGTTAGAAGCAGTGGTGTTTGCATGTGGTGGTGGGTTTTATTATATATTTTATTTGAATTTATCTTTATTTTGTAATTCCTTTTTTTTACAATTTGTGCCCTCTATAAGGTCTTACAAGACCTTTGGGGGACATTTAACATTACATTTTCTTAATTTTTTTTATTTCTGATTTCTCCTGTAACTGGGGCTGACACATTAGATGAGAATATGAGAATACTTACCCAAATTATTTTAGCTTTTAGCTCACCTCCTGTTATGAAGGCCCCGGTTGCCTGTCTATGGTTTACTCATGTTACCACTTTCTTAGCCGTGTATCCTCTTCTGTGCACGCACTTGACTGCTTCAGCTACTGTCCAGTACCTGCGCAGAAGATGCAGCCGTGGACGGCTAAGAAAGTGGAAAGTGGTGGTGGGACAAAACCATGTGGCCAGTGGTATTTTGATTCCCATGGACGAGGCAGCTGCCGCGCAGCGTTTATTACACAGCCCATAGTCGGTCAGCTGGTCGGCTTCTGAGCAGCAGCTCCGCTAAACTAAAAGCATACTGTGAGTATATTGTGCCACAGCATGCTCTGTACGGCCTTTTAGGTAATATTATTATACAGTGTCCAACCTGATTAAGATTACATAAGTGGTCATTTTTAGCGACTTGCTTTTGTGACCTTTAGACCTGCACATGACCGGATTCGTTTTGCGGTCCATGTACATCCCGCTCATTGTAGAAATGCCTATTCTTGTCCGCAAAACAGATAAGAATAGGACATGTTCTATCATTTGCAGCACGGCCGCACAGATGCGGACATCACGTAGAAGAAATACGTGTCCTGTCCACATATTTAGAGGCCCCATAAAAATGAATGGGTCCAGTGGGACCAAAAATACAGTCGTGTGCATGAGACCTTAGGGTGAGCCTCTTGGTTCACAACTGTTTTTTGACTTGTTGCTGTACCACCGCATATGGGACATGTACCAAATCTTGTACATGTACAATTATGTACAAAATCCTAAACAGAATACCTCCCTTACCACACCTTTATTAATAAATAAACCATTTTAGAAAATTGGAAGAGCAGTCAAATTTTTGGCAGAATTTCCCTTTTTTTTATTGTATAAGGGTGGTCTGGTCACACCCAGCTTTTTGTGGCAGTTTTTGATGCAATTTTTGACACAAAGCCAGACGTAAATCCAGCAGAAAGGCGAAGTAGAAGTCCTTCCTTTATATTTCTCATTCCCTTGCAAACCACTTCTGGTGTTGGCATCAAAACTGCAAAAAAAAATGTTGCATGAAAAACCTATCATTCCAGGGTGTTAGACCTGCCAATTATAATCCAAGAATGAAGAATAATGCACCCTCTGTGATATGGCTATGTAGAGCCTACAGCAATGCTTCAGCTCTGAGAAATGTTCCCATAAGCAATTATTTGGATTCAGACTTTTTTTTTTTTTTTTCATTTCTGACCACTTCCATGGAGATTCACCGGTGGACCATGTCCACTCCGTCAGCACAATCAAGTAAGCTGTTCAAATCTAAGGTATTTTTTGACCCGCTCACTTAACTTTTGCCGCGGCAGCACATTCAGTGTCTTCTGAGGATGATGACTTCTCGGTGGGACCGTGCTGTGATTAATGCACTGCTGCCTCTAAGGTCACCGGGAGTTCTTGCTGCACTGCATGCATTTAATTTCTCAGTTCTTGGAAAAGGCCATTACAGAGAAGGGGATTTGGAAAGAAATTAGCAATAAATCTATATTTCGGCATTCACAAATCCCTTCTTCCTTCCTGCCTGTTTAAGGTGCAGTGCAGTGAGCCGGAGCTCTTGTCCCCAAATGCACTTTCTGTATGCATCTGTGATAAACCTCTTTATGATCAGTTTTTTTTTTAGGCTGGGTTCACACCTGAGCGTTTTACAGCGCGTTCCCACGCGCTGTAAAACGCTCAACAAGGAGAAACCAATGATTCCCTATGGGAATGGTTCACACTTGGGCGTTTTACAGCGCGTACGATCGCGCTGTAAAACGCCCGACGCTCCAAAAAGTACATGAGCGACTTTTGGGGCGTTTGTGGCCATAGGACACTGTAGTGAATCACACAAACGCGCGTCAAACGCGCGTTTACTATTACAAAAACGCGCATAAAAATGCGCGTCTAAAACGCGCGTAAAACGCGCGTTTGCGCAACGCTCAAGTGTGAACCCAGCCTTAAAGATATGAGATAGGGGATAACTTCCTCCAACCCTTTAAAGAGCACCTATCAGCAGGATTAACCCTATTAAAAAGACATACTGCCTAGTAGGGTTGATCCTGCTAATTAAAATGATGATCGGTTGCAGCATTTTAGATTTTCATTCTTTAGGCAAACAGGGGCTTTGGTGCACTGAGGGGTGTGACCAGAACTGGAAAGCTGGGGAGCCAAGGTGCACTGAGGGGTGTGACCAGAACTGGAAAGCTGGGGAGCCGAGGTGCACTGAGGGATGTGACCAGAACTGGGGAGCTGAGGTGCACTGAGGGGTGTGACCAGAACTGGAAAGCTGGGGAGCCGAGGTGCACTGAGGGGTGTGACCAGAACTGGAAAGCTGGGGAGCCGAGGTGCACTGAGGGGTGTGACCAGAACTGGAAAGCTGGGGAGCCGAGGTGCACTGAGGGGTGTGACCAGAACTGGAAAGCTGGGGAGCCGAGGTGCACTGAGGGGTGTGACCAGAACTGGAAAGCTGGGGAGCCGAGGTGCACTGAGGGGTGTGACCAGAACTGGAAAGCTGGGGAGCCGAGGTGCACTGAGGGGTGTGACCAGAACTGGAAAGCTGGGGAGCCGAGGTGCACTGAGGGGTGTGACCAGAACTGGAAAGCTGGGGAGCCGAGGTGCACTGAGGGGTGTGACCAGAACTGGAAAGCTGGGGAGCCGAGGTGCACTGAGGGGTGTGACCAGAACTGGAAAGCTGGGGAGCTGATGTGCACTGAGTGGTGTGACCAGAACTGGAAAGCTGGGGAGGCGAGGTGCACTGAGGGATGTGACCAAAGCTGGGAAGCCGAGGTGCACTGAGGGGTGTGACCAGAACGGGAAAGCTGGGGAGCTGAGGTGCACTGAGTGGTGTGACCAGAACTGGAAAGCTGGGGAGCTGAGGTGCACTGAGGGGTGTGACCAGAACTGGAAAGCTGGGGAGCCGAGGTGCACTGAGGGGTGTAACCAGAACTGGAAAGCTGGGGAGCCAAGGTGCACTGAGGGGTGTGGCCAGAACTGGAAAGCTGGGGAGCTGAGGTGCACTGAGTGGTGTGACCAGAACTGGAAAGCTGGGGAGCTGAGGTGCACTGAGGGGTGTGACCAGAACTGGAAAGCTGGGGAGCCGAGGTGCACTGAGGGGTGTAACCAGAACTGGAAAGCTGGGGAGCTGAGGTGCACTGAGGGGTGTGACCAGAACTGGACAGCTGGGGAGCCGAGGTGCACTGAGGGGTGTAACCAGAACTGGAAAGCTGGGGAGCCGAGGTGCTCTGAGGGGTGTGACCAGAACGAGAAAGCTGGGGAGCCGAGGTGCACTGAGGGGTGTAACCAGAACTGGAAAGCTGGGGAGCTGAGGTGCACTGAGGGGTGTGACCAGAACGGGAAAGCTGGGGAGCCGAGGTGCACTGAGGGGTGTGACCAGAACTGGACAGCTGGGGAGCCGAGGTGCACTGAGGGGTGTAACCAGAACTGGAAAGCTGGGGAGCTGAGGTGCACTGAGGGGTGTGACCAGAACGGGAAAGCTGGGGAGCCGAGGTGCACTGAGGGGTGTGACCAGAACTGGACAGCTGGGGAGCCGAGGTGCACTGAGGGGTGTAACCAGAACTGGAAAGCTGGGGAGCTGAGGTGCACTGAGGGGTGTGACCAGAACTGGAAAGCTGGGGAGTCAAGGTGCACTGAGGGATGTGACCAGAACTGGAAAGCTGGGGAGCCAAGGTGCACTGAGGGGTGTGACCAGAACTGGAAAGCTGGGGAGCCAAGGTGCACTGAGGGGTGTGACCAGAACTGGAAAGCTGGGGAGCCGAGGTGCACTGAGGGGTGTGACCAGAACTGGAAAGCTGGGGAGCCAAGGTGCACTGAGGGGTGTGACCAGAACTGGAAAGCTGGGGAGCCAAGGTGCACTGAGGGGTGTGACCAGAACTGGAAAGCTGGATAGCCAAGGTGCACTGAGGGGTGTGACCAGAACTGGAAAGCTGGGGAGCCGAGGTGCACTGAGGGGTGTGACCAGAACTGGAAAGCTGGGGAGCCAAGGTGCACTGAGGGATGTGACCAGAACTGGAAAGCTGGGGAGCCAAGGTGCACTGAGGGATGTGACCAGAACTGGAAAGCTGGGGAGCCGAGGTGCACTGAGGGGTGTGACCAGAACTGGAAATCTGGGGAGCCGAGGTGCACTGAGGGGTGTGACCAGAACTGGAAAGCTGGGGAGCCGAGGTGCACTGAGGGGTGTGACCAGAACTGGGGAGCCGAAGGTGCACTGAGGGGTGTGACCAGAACTGGAAAGCTGGGGAGCCGAGGTGCACTGAGGGGTGTGACCAGAACTGGAAAGCTGGGGAGCCGAGGTGCACTGATTGGCTGGGCTCCACCCCTTGGTGCACTGAAGCCCTAAACTAAAAAATATGAAAAGGAAGTCACCAGGTAAATGTTCCGTTTGTTCCCCAGTTAGGGCTTGTTCACACGACCATGCTGTTTTTTTAATTCGGTCCGCAAATTGCGGATCCGCAAAAAACGAATGCCGCCCGTGTGCCTTCCGCAATTTGCGGAACGGACCAGGAGGCCCATTATAAAAATGCCTATTCTTGTCTGCAAAACGGACAAGAATAGGACAGGACTCATAATTTTGTGGGGCCACGGAACGGAGCAACCGATGCGGACAGCGCACAGAATGCTGTCCGCATCTTTTGAGGACCCATTGAAATGAATGGGACCGTATGCGGAACGCATAAAACGCCCCGTATATGGGCCGCAAAATACGTTCGTGTGAACAAGCTCTTATTTTTTTCTTGAACCCGTGGGGTGTGCATCTGTGTTTGCACTTGTCTTTATATATATAGGATATCATGATGCATATTATTATTACTTTTATTACTATGATTATTAATATTTGAGCAGCGGATGTATGTAGCTGTAGGCATTATCTGAACACAGTGAGCAATAGGCGCAGTATTAGGCTACTTTCACACTCGCGTTTGGTGCGGATCCGTCATGGATCTGCACAGACGGATCCGTTCAGATAATACAACCGTCTGCATCCGTTCAGAACAGATCCGTTTGTATTAACTTTAACATAGCCAAGACAGATACATCTTGAGCACCATTGAAAGTCAATGGAGGACGGATCCGCTTGTGCCAGATTGTGTCATAGAAAACGGATCCGTCCCCATTGACTTACATTGTGTGCCAGGACGGATCCATTTGGCTCAGTTTCGTCAGACGGACAACGCCTCCAAAGCGGAATGGAAACTGATCGGAGGCAGAATGGAGGCAAACTGATGCATTCTGAGCGGATCCTCTTCCATTCAGAATGCATTAAGGCTAAACTTATCCGTTTTGGACCGCTTGTGAGAGCCCTGAACGGATCTCGCCAACGGAAAGCCAAAACGCCAGTGTGAAAGTAGCCTTATTTGCATGATATATGTTGGTATTTTATAGGCATTGTATGGCATTATTATTTTACTGCTTTATGACAATATTTGGCAAGTGCAGTAGTCTGCCGTTAAGCCACACTCACGTTTTCATGTGTTCTGCTACTGTTCAACTGTTTGTCCACAGTAAATCATGTGGCATGATGCTTGGTTCTGGAGTGATGTGGCAAGATTAACTAATCTTTTCTTTTAGTAAAAATATTCCTCAGTAATGTGTAACCTTTAGCGGAAGGATGTATGAAGTATCAGTCTTAAAGGGCATATTTGTACCTATGACACTGGCTGACGTGCTACATGTGCACTTGGCAGCTGAAGACATCTGTGTTGGTCCCATGTTCATATGTGCCCGCATTGCTGAGAAAAAGGAAGTTTTAGTATATGCAAATGAGCCTCTAGGAGCAACGGGGGTGTTGCTGTTACACCTAGAGGCTCTGATCTCTCTGCATCTGCCGTCCTCTCTGATTGTCACGGACAGGTGTGATGATGTTCCTACTGCCTGGTCCTGTCAATCAAAGTGCAGAGGGCGGAGCAGTTGCAGAGAGAGCAGAGCCGCCCACGGTGCTCCTAGATGCTCATTTGCATATATTAAAACATAATTTCTCTCAGCAATGTGGGCGCATATGAACATGGGACCAACACAGATGCCAAGTGCACATGATGCAGGTCAGTCAGTTGCCCTTTAAAACAATTTATTTACTGTAGTTTTTTGTAATTTAATACAATTTTTTTTCTATTTACTCTTTTAGGACTGCACTTTTTTCACACGCAAAGAGATCCTCCGGTAAGTAATGACCACATATTCACAGAAGTCATAGGGCACTATAGCAGAACTCAGAATGAGCTCCTCCAAATGCGCTATACCTTTAAATGAATGCCGATTATAAAAGTTAAATTCTGTGCTGATTAATTTCATAATATGTACATATAGGGAAGCCCTGCTATTCTGACTTTATATTATTCTGGCCATATGCAGACAACACGGGGGAATCTAACTGCATGTAGATTTATACAGGTAGATACATCTTTTTGCAATGAGCTTTCCGTAGTGGAGACTACAGGTAGCAATAATGGCACACAAGTAGCCTCCAAAACTAACAGTCTACCATGACTAAAATTTCACAGGTAATTAACCGTATTTGACATTTGGAGAAAAGATCAGGAAAAACATTTCAGATTCATGGGAAGAAAGTCATAAATTCTAAGGTGAACAGCTTACAAAGGTTCAGCCAAACCATAGAAGCACACCAGGGGATGCTAAAAGTCCTATGGAGAAAGAGAGTCCGAGCACAGGTTGGCTATCTGCTGGTTCTTAATGTGGAATGAGAACCTAATATTGATAGCCTATATCAATATCCGATCATTGGGGGTCTGACACCCTGCACCACCGCTGATCAGCTGTGCAGAGTAGCACCAGCCTGGAAGTCAGTGCCAGAATTACACTGTCCACCATAGGCGTGCGCACGGGGTGTGCCGGGTGTGCCTGGGCACACCCTAATCAAGCCTGCTGGCCAGCGAATACTAAAGAAGCGCTTCCATTTTGGACCAGGAAGCGGTGAACGCTATGTACTTACCGCTTCCTGGTCCTCGGCAGCCAACAGCAGGAGGAAGAGGATCGTGGGTGGCGAGGAGCAGAGAGGTAAGTGTTTTTTTATTTTATAAAAAATGAGGCTGCTGGGGGCATAATGGAGGCTAATGAGAGGCATAATGGGGGCTAATGAGAGGCATAATGGGGGCTAATGAGGCCTATGGCGACTAATGAGGCATAATGGGGGCTAATGAGAGGCATAATGGGGGCTAATGAGGCATAAGGGCTGATAATGCAGGCTAATGAGAGGCATATGGGGGCTAATGAGAGGCATATGGGGGCTAATGAGGCATAAGGGCTGATGATGGGGGCTAATGAGGCATAATGGGGCTAATAAGAGGCATAATGGGGCAAATGAGGCATAATGGGGGCTAATGAGAGGCATAATGGGGCTAATGAGGCATAAGGGCTGATAATGCAGGCTAATGAGAGGCATATGGGGGCTAATGAGGCATATGGGGCTAATGAGGCATAAGGGCTGATGATGGGGGCTAATGAGGCATAATGGGGCTAATAAGAGGCATAATGGGGCAAATGAGGCATAATGGGGGCTAATTAGAGGCATAATGGGGGCTAATGAGGCATAAGGGGCTGATAATGGGGGTTAATGGCATAAGGGCTATATATATATATATATATATATATATACACATGACTTCAATGGAAGCTGCACTGCAGACACCAGCTCTGGTAACCAAATCCGGTGCCGGCCAAACTACTGTGAAACAGATGATCGTTGGTTGTGCAGGGTGTCAGATCCTTGCCGAACTGATATTGATAGACTCTCCCGAAGATCGGCCATCAATATTAAAATCCTGGAATACCCCTTTAGGAAAATCTTGCTTTCCCATGTGCACTGCACTAAGCGAATATCACGGAAGAACCTGTCAGGGGGTCCTTCTGACCTAGAGGGGATAGATGAGGGTAAACAAGCACCAGGGTTATATATACCAGAGTATCTGTGGTGGAGGGAACCAATGCAGCGGTCTACATTCTTTGTAAGTCTCTGGGTGCAGCTGATTCAAAATGGAGACAATGGAGATTAATCAGAGATCATCAAGGCAGGCATAATGGGAATAAAATATGGGGGGTTCAGCCCACGCAACCCAGTATGCAGGTGCACATTGCTATGGCGAAATACAGATACAAACGCAAAAACCCAAATGCAATCGCACTCTGCAAACCAGCACTCTGCTCTGCCTCTATGCTGGATGTTGAATGAGGCATTGGTGTACATTTTGGCCAAAGCGTAATAAGCCACTCACCATGTCAAGGTCGCCTTCATTAGTGGTCCCTAACACTAGTTCCTACCTGCGCTCCCTGGACTTTGTGTGGCTGTCATGGCCCATAACAGGTAGGAACTAGTGTTAGGGACCACTCATGAAGGCGACCTTGACGTGGTGAGTGGCTTATTACACTTTGGCCAAAATGTACACCAATGCCTCATTCAACATCCAGCATAGAGGCAGGGCAGAGTGCTGGTTGCAGAGTGCCATTGCATTTGTGTTTTTGCGTTTATAATCGGAATAAGCCTTTGCTTTAAGGTACATCCAGGGATGTCTTTATGGTCAGACTGCTATTCCTGTCCAATTCTGTGCTTACATGAGGCTGAGTCCTCTGCGTCTACAGAAAGTTCCACTTTCTTGATCTCAGTCTTGCAAAGAATCACATATGTACTACACTGCCTGTCCAAAAAAAAAAGTTGCCAACTGGATTTAACTAAGCAAATAGGTATGAGCCTCCTATTGGATAATTACTGCATGGGTGATTATCTTTCAGCTGGCAATAAGTTATTTAACCCCAACTGGTGCAATGAGTTGCTTCTCATTTCTTAACCTCCTTGGTATTCCCGAGCGTGACTCGGGGTTAATTTTCGCTGCCAGGAGCGGTAACCCCGAGTCACGCTCGGGGTAACATTGCAGAGTCCCCCCTCACCTTCTGCCGGCGATCCGGCGATGTCCTCCGCTGTGAGCGCCGGCCGGCATCTGACTTCCTGGTTCCGTTCCCTGCGAGCAGCAGCTGCGCATGGGGGCGGAACTGGGTGGAAAATTCAAATAAATATAAACACTAAAAGTGACACACACCCACATAAAATATGTTATACATTGTAATCTGAGAGGATTTCACTGTATAGCCTCAGATCTGACATTTGATTACTGTACAATGCCCCTTGCCTGCCATTTTACTGTCATTTGTGCCCATAAAATAAATTTATAACATGGCATCAAAAAAGCGCAACTTTACTTCAAAAGCGGTTTTGGACCAGTTGAGTGACGGCGACAGTGATACGGAGGTGCTCGCAGAACTGAGCGATAGTGAGTCGTGGGGAGATTTGTCGTCTGACACTGACACTGATCTGGCAAGTGACAACGGCGATGATCCTACACCTGACCTCAGCCATGTGAGCACTTGGTGCCCTATTGACTGCGATACCGAACAGGTAGCGCCCCCCAAGATTCCTGTTCACTGGGATGAAGGTAGATGTTGAGCGTGACAACCCTCTGGCATACCTGCAATTATTCCTCACTGAGAAGGTAATTGAAAAAATTGTCACGGAGACAAATCGCTACCAAGAGCAGCAATCCGCTACGCTGCATGCCACCTTTTCCAGAAGCAGAAAGTGGGAACCGGTGACCAAAGAGGACATGTGGCAGTTTCTGGGACTCATCATTCTTCAGGGGGTGATGGGAAAACCACTCCAGAAATGGTACTGGACCACCAATAAGTTACTGGCACCGTGATGTCAGAATACCGGTTTTCCCTCATCATGAAGTATTTCCACTTCACGAACAATGAAGAATTTGATGAGGCCACGCATCCTGCGCCCAAACTGAAAAAAAATCTGGGAGGTATGGCAAATTATTGTGACCAATTTCCAGCGGGGGCTGTCAAACTTCTGAGTGTGTTTTAATTAACACCCCATCCACCCAGGAGGGTCTATCAAGGGAAGTATACCTGCTCCCTGACACTTGGTTCTGGCAACTTCGGTCTGCCGCTCTCCTCACCCCGCTCCAGTTCATGGATGTAAACGTTCACCACGGACTGAGTCACATGTGCCCCTGCACCCAGTGGTGTGTAAACCAAGCAGCACTTGACCAGTGAGTGATTTGCTTCCATCGACAGGTCCCTCTAGGTGTATCTGGGGGGGGGAGATGTGTATTTTAAAACGTGCTTGAAAGCAACACCAAGAAGGACAAGCCATAAAGTTATAAAACTCAAACAAGTAGCAGGTGTCACTAAGATCTGCAGATCAGATTTTCTGTTACCCAGCTCTATTCTGTGCCATGTAGGAGGTGCAAAAAAGCCAGACTGAAAAGTTTTTTAGCCACATGAAACTTCAAGAATCAGATCAAGTCATGTAGGATGATTCTGTGATGCCTTCTGTTTGTCGAAATGCCAGTTATCACCACTTGTCCCAAACTGAGAGGGACAGAATCCTTGAACTGAGAGATCTGGTTTATCACTCCAGCAGATCACTACATGCCTAGGCCAAGATGTCAGCACTGTTCAAGTTACATGTCCTGGTGGTTCGGAGAACAAAGATGAACTAGAATGACAGCAAGAGGTACATAGAGGGGAACTTCTGCATGGACGGATTGTCTGATTAGAAGCATGGCGTGTAGTGATTCATTCTGTACTGCAAGTGAAATTGGACATCACATCCCAAGCTTAGGGTGGCAAACGGTGTATACACAAACCATCAGAAGGCATTTGCATGACATTGGGCTATGAGCCAGATGTCCAGCTACAGGTGTTCCACTGACCTCATGCCACTGCTCTCAAAGGCCATCATTGTGCAAAGCAAGAAGGCAATGGGGGTTGGAATGGAGGTTTATCCTCTTCAGCGGTGAGTCCTGCTTTTGTCTCGAATGGAATGATAGCTGGAGATTTGTCCTGAGACCATGTGGGCAACACCATGAAGAGACCTTCACAAGGGAACATCACACAGGTCCTATTTCCGGGATTATGGTGAGGGTTGGCATAATGTACAGTAGCAGACGCCTCTGGTATTGATTTCAGGTACACTAACAGCTTGGTGTTACATTGATTTTGTTGTGGAACCATTGGTATGGTTATTTTTCCAAAGTGTCCAAGCAGACGTTTTTGAACAGGACAACACCTCGCCACATATTGCTTGTGCTACTGTGAGCAGCTTGCTCAAATGCATTCAGCGTGGTAGAACATTCCTCAGAAAACCAGGTATAACGTCATACTAGTATGCTAAGGGGTTTTCCCGGGATTTTAATATTGATGACCTATCCTCAAGATAGGTCGTCAATATCAGACACTCAGCACCAATGGCGATCAGCTTGTTGAAGAGAAGGCCGAGCTCTGTGCGGGCGCAGTCTTCCCCTCATTGGTTACCTGCTCACCGTTGACATCATAGTGGTGAGCAGGTGTAATTACATGCCGTCCCATTTACTTCTCTGAGATGGCTGGTTCCTATACAGCGCAGACTTCTCTTCAACAAGCTGATCGGCGGGGGTGCTGGATGTCCAACCGCCACCGGTCTGATATTGATGACCTATCCCAAGGATAGGCCAGCAATATTAAAATCCCAGAAAACCTCTTTGAAGAGGACCTTTCACCAGGATACATGTATAGAAATAGTTATATTACCTAACAGTGCGGCCCCCGGTGATGTATTTCCGCGTATTATTTTTTCAAAGGACCCCCCCCTTTCGTCCGCTGTGGTCTCCGGTAGTTCTGGAGCCTCATATGCTAATACGGCGATTTGGTTCAACTAGGCAGTGACTTGAATTTGTCCTGGGCATGGTTATCTTCTCCCTGGCTAAGAGCGCATCCAATCAGAGCGCCGCGCTCTTAGCCAGGGAGAAGGAGCTCAAGTTCGAGATTTGCGAGAACTTGAGATTTTACACATCCTGAACCGTGCACCATCTTGTCCTCGACGGAGAGCATGAGGACTCCAAGATGGCGCACGGCTCGGGATGTGTAAAAGCTCAAGTTCTCACGAATCTTGCGAGAACTTGAGCTTCTTCTCCCTGGCTAAGAGCACTGCGCTCTGTATGGATGCGCTCTTAGCCAGGGAGAAGATAACCGCTCCAAGGACAAATTCAAGTCACCGCCTAGTTGAACCGAATCGCCTCATTAGCATTTGAGGCGCCAGAACTACCGGAGACCACAGTGGACGAAAGAACGGGTTTCTAAAAAATAATAAGCGGAAATACATCACTGGGGGCCGCACTGTTAGGTAATATAACTATTTCTATACATGTATCCTGGTGAAAGGTCCTCTTTAAGTGCATGTATATCTGCGGGTGCCACTCATACTCGATACAGAATAAATCGAGATGTTTGGAATATTTTGTTTCTACCTTTTTTATCATTTGCATATCATTAACATGTCCATCGATCCTGTGATTTGAATAGCATCAATCCACAATTTTTCCTTCTTGGTGTTGCAATTTCAGCTTTGAGGAGTGTATGTGTGTATATATATATATATATATATATATATATATTTATAATGTAAAATGTATATTTATAATCTAAAAGGAGTCAATTATAATTGTAGGAAAATCAGGATTCATGTGACTAGAAAATACTGTAGCCATCACAAAAATCTAATGCAGATAACATTCCTCTGTGCGGGCATATCATATTTCTACCAGGTCACTGCTACCTTGACACCGGACAAGGACACATTCTCAAATCTGCTGGATGACAATGAAATTAATAGACAGCAATTCTTTGTTATTGACATCTACGGGATGGGAGGCTGCTGCAGAAGGCATCTGACATAGCTTCCATTATGTAAGATAAATAGTCCTATTAGGGTGATACAAAGGAACATACAGTAGTTTATAGCATATTGCTCCGTGTCTGGACATCACTTTCTGGAATTTTGAATTCTTCTTTAGGTTATAACTATTTGCAAATAATTAAATGATGGTGTATGAATTAGCTAATATATTTTAACATTTCAGAGCAGATGTTGATGGGTTTCTTGCAGGTTACACGGAAGGTTCTATGAACTGGCTCCTAGTATGGTTCCAATGGATTATACAGATGACCCGGATGTCAAACTACCCATGCAACTTATCATTAATATGCCTGAACTGATGGTGAGATTTAGCCACTGAAACATGATTGAATGTCATAAAAAGGGAGAAAAAGAATGTTGAATTGCTGTGATTTACACAATTTAAAGGGGTTTCCAAGTATTTAATACTGATGACCTACCCTGAGGTTCTCAAGATAGGTTATCAATATCTGCTTGGTGGGTGTTCGATGTCCGGTACCCCCCTCTTACCAGCTGTTTGAAGAGGCTACAGCGCTCCTCGCATGTGTTCAAGCACAGTGCCATACATTGGATAGCGGCTGTACTTGGTATTGCATCTCTGTCCCATTCACTTGAATTGGAGTGCTCTGTGCCTAGGCCATGTGACCGATGAACATGGCATCACTGGCCTAGGAAGAGGTCTCCTCAAACAGCTTATCTGCAGGGGTCCCGGGTGTTGGACTCCCACCATTCAGATACTGGTAACCTATCTTGAGGATTAGTCATCAGTATTAAACACTCAGACAACCCGTTTAAGGAACTATAGTTAAAATCCATATAATTCATCGATGACCGTGATTGCATGCCATGGATATGTTTTGCTTACCATTAACACAAAGTGTCATCTTATAATGATTTTGGTATGTTCATTTTACTATTATGTATGGATAACTGTCGCTCTAACATGAGACAGAATTATTGATTAGATCAGCGATGGCCAATCTGCGGCCCTGCAGCTGTTGTAAAACTACAATTCCCACCATGCCCTGCTGTAGGTTGATAGCTGTAGTCTGGGCATGCTGGGAGTTGTAGTTTTGCAACAGCTGGAGAGCTGCAGGTTAGCCATCACTGGACTAGAGGAAGACCATGCTGTGCCATAACAAGCTTTCTGAGAATGTCTGCCATTACTAAGATCAGCTGAAAAGCCAATATTTAATCAATCAGAAAATGAAGGAAAGTAAAATAGATGTTAATAATAGTATCCTTTGTTTGGTCAGTCATGCAAGTGAAGGAAAGACAAATGCCACACATATGCATTTTAAGGATTGCTTTGTTAACACATGGAAACACGGACACGTAGAAACATAAATACCAGTGCTCCACCCTTTATGGTGTGAACCACTAATGGTTCCTGGAACGGTACCATGGACCATTGCAAAGTAAATAGTAAAAAGTTGAAGGATATATTATTCATTTGAAATTTGGATATGAGTGGCTCTACTTTGTGTGGGGAATTCTGGCTGGGTGCACGGTCAAATGTAAACCCCCATTTACTTAATAAATGCTGAAAAAAATGGAATGACCGACACTCACAATATACTAGAGTCACGCAGAAGATGCTAATGTCAGATTTAACATTTATTCACATCTATAACACACATAAAACATCTAAATTGGCCAATATGACTAAATTACAATAAAACATTACAATATAAAATACTGGACCACCTGAATCTACAATCGTAAGGTCTTGATGGCTAAATAAGTTACAATATACTGATGTTCAAAATAATCGCGGGTTTGTTGCAAAAGTTCGTAATCAGACTCTGATGGAGTAATAAATCAGATAGAAAAGCTGCTTCGAAAAAATATTTTCGAATGAATAAATATTTTCGAATGGAAAAAGGAGATGTATTGGGTATAGGGGTGCACAATGGCTGAATGCTTCCTCAGTTCTTACTTATATTCACACTCGAACTGTATTGCGGCGATAATTCAGATGAAGGGTGAATTCAATATGGTCGCTTGGTTCACTGCGATAATTTAAATGGAAGGTAAATTCAATCTAGCCACTTGGTTCGCAGTTTTTTCAGATAAAAATCGGTATAGGATCTTATATCTATGCACAATCTAACTCCTATGGAGTAATATTTTCGGATAGAGAGTACTTTCGATATGACTGCTTGAATAAAGCCAGCACAAATATCTAACTTACATAGAATGTGTCGGCAGATAAGAACCATTTGGCCCATCTAGTCTGCCCAATATACTAAATACTATGGATAGCCCCTGGCCCTATCTTATATGAAGGATGGCCTTATGCCTATCCCATGCATGCTTAAACTCCTTCACTGTATTTGCAGCTGCCACTTCTGCAGGAAGGCTATTCCATGCATCCACTACTCTCTCAGTAAAGTAATACTTCCTGATATTACTTTTAAACCTTTGCCCCGCTAATTTAAACGCTGGGCAACTTGATGTTCGGTTCAAGTGCTGTTGTGAGTCAGTATTGTGAGAGTTGGTATAGTACTCACGGTTTTGCAGTCCTGACTCTCAGTCCGTTTTGGCGCTGAATTCAAATCGCCTCCTGTTGCTGATATACAGGGAGTGCAGAATTATTAGGCAAGTTGTATTTTTGAGGATTAATTTTATTATTGAACAACAACCATGTTCTCAATGAACCCAAAAAACTCATTAATATCAAAGCTGAATATTTTTGGAAGTAGTTTTTAGTTTGTTTTTAGTTTTAGCTATTTTAGGGGGATATCTGTGTGTGCAGGTGACTATTACTGTGCATAATTATTAGGCAACTTAACAAAAAACAAATATATACCCATTTCAATTATTTATTTTTACCAGTGAAACCAATATAACATCTCAACATTCACAAATATACATTTCTGACATTCAAAAACAAAACAAAAACAAATCAGTGACCAATATAGCCACCTTTCTTTGCAAGGACACTCAAAAGCCTGCCATCCATGGATTCTGTCAGTGTTTTGAGCTGTTCACCATCAACATTGCGTGCAGCAGCAACCACAGCCTCCCAGACACTGTTCAGAGAGGTGTACTGTTTTCCCTCCTTGTAAATCTCACATTTGATGATGGACCACAGGTTCTCAATGGGGTTCAGATCAGGTGAACAAGGAGGCCATGTCATTAGATTTTCTTCTTTTAAACCCTTTCTTGCCAGCCACGCTGTGGAGTACTTGGACGCGTGTGATGGATCATTGTCCTGCATGAAAATCATGTTTTTCTTGAAGGATGCAGACTTCTTCCTATACCACTGCTTGAAGAAGGTGTCTTCCAGAAACTGGCAGTAGGACTGGGAGTTGAGCTTGACTCCATCCTCAACCCGAAAAGGCCCCACAAGCTCATCTTTGATGATAACAGCCCAAACCAGAACTCCACCTCCACCTTGCTGGCGTCTGAGTCGGACTGGAGCTCTCTGCCCTTTACCAATCCAGCCACGGGCCCATCCATCTGGCCCATCAAGACTCACTCTCATTTCATCAGTCCATAAAACCTTAGAAAAATCAGTCTTGAGATATTTCTTGGCCCAGTCTTGACGTTTCAGCTTGTGTGTCTTGTTCAGTGGTGGTCGTCTTTCAGCCTTTCTTACCTTGGCCATGTCTCTGAGTATTGCACACCTTGTGCTTTTGGGCACTCCAGTGATGTTGCAGCTCTGAAATATGGCCAAACTGGTGGCAAGTGGCATCTTGGCAGCTGCACGCTTGACTTTTCTCAGTTCATGGGCAGTTATTTTGCGCCTTGTTTTTTCCACACGCTTCTTGCGACCCTGTTGACTATTTTGAATAAAACGCTTGATTGTTCGATGATCACGCTTCAGAAGCTTTGCAATTTTAAGAGTGCTGCATCCCTCTGCAAGATATCTCACTATTTTTGACTTTTCTGAGCCTGTCAAGTCCTTCTTTCGACCCATTTTGCCAAAGGAAAGGAAGTTGCCTAATAATTATGCACACCTGATATAGGGTGTTGATGTCATTAGACCACACCCCTTCTCATTACACAGATGCACATCACCTAATATGCTTAATTGGTAGTAGGCTTTCGAGCCTATACAGCTTGGAGTAAGACAACATGCATAAAGAGGATGATGTGGTCAAAATACTCATTTGCCTAATAATTCTGCACTCCCTGTATAGCTTGATCCTTTCCCACGAATCTGGGTACTGCCTAATGCACAATTTATTAAAGAGGACCTGTCGCCTCTCCTGACAAGTCTATTGTAGTAACTACCGGTACTTGTATTCCCTATGTAATAACAATTTTGAAATATTCATTCTTATGACTATGTTGTATCATTCCTCTTATTATTCCTGCTAACAGTTTACTAATGAATTGCTAGCAGTCTGCTGCAAATGTCTATCTGAGTATTACCAGTTGATAGTTTGTCCCTTTACAGTCAGACTGTGCAGGGACATACCCCCAACTGGTAACATCCTTCTGGACCTTCATTGTAAACTGCTAGTAATCCATTCCTAACTTCTAACAGGAATAATAAAGGAATGGCACAACATAGCATCACAAGAATGGATGCTCCAGAATTCTTATTAGACAGGGAATGCAAGTAATTACTAAAACTGAGATGCCAGGAGAGGTGACAGGTCCTTATAGTATTTGGCGTGAAATATATCAGGAAGAATAATGGAGGAGAGACCATATTAGTAATGGTATTAACTAATACTGAGAGGAAGGCTAAAAGATCACTTTCAAACCAGTTAAAAAAAAATTAAACTACATGACAGAGGATAGGTTATCAATATGAGATTGGTGGGGGTGTCCGACTCCAGGCACCCCACCAATCAGCTGTCTCCTCACAGCAGCTTAGTCCCAATTACTTGAATGGGACTGAGCTGCGCCTAGTCTATGTGACTGATATACAGTGAAGTCATTGGCCTCGTATGAGGCCTAAGTGCTCATGGAGCGTCGAGGCCACTTTAAACAGCTGATCAGTGGGGGTCCGCCTCCGATCCGATCTCATATTGATGACCTATCCTGAGGCCATAAATATCAAAATCCCAGATAACCGCTTTAAAATGTTCTTGTAGGTCTCTGACTCTTATAAGGAATGTCGTTCAAGCTATGACTATACAAGAAAAGTCAAAAATGTCCAAAGAAGGCCAAAAAACAGTGATGGTCAGTTCGCAGTGTTCGCCAGCGAACACATTCAGGCTGCCATCTTTAGTAAGGTAGACTCACCCGTCCGGCAATGCACAGGTAAGCCCTTACCTGTACCTGTGCCTGTGCCGGGAGCCAGTCTGAAATCAAATGCAGTCACCGGGAGCAGGCAGTCCGAGAACAGCCCGATGAAGGCCCCCGGTGGCTGTTCTCGGAACTGCCTGCTCCCGGTGACTGCATTTGATTTCAGACCGGCTCCCGTCACAGGTAAGGGCTTACCTGTGCATCGCCGGACGGGTGAGTCTACCTTACTAAAGATGGCAGCCCGCATGTGTTCGCTGGCGAACACTGCGAACTGACCATCACTGCCAAAAACTATAAACAGATAAAAGTAAAACTGCCTTTCCAATTGTAAAAATGTTGTATGCTCCATTTTTTTTTTAAACAAAGTCTTAATAGACCTCCCATAGATGTGCATGACGCATCAGACGCAATATGTACAAAAGTAGAAGCATCCCACCAAAGGCCCCTTACAGCAGCACAGAGAGGCCATGTAACTGCTGCATGAGATCTTTAAACAAAAGTGACACCAATCTGTGTCATTCATTAGCGAGATACCTAACTGACCTTTTCTTTTCATTCCAGGAAAATCCTTTCAGGGAGAGAATTGTGCAGTCTTTTTCTGAAGATGGGGAAGGGAACCTTAGCTTCAATGACTTTGTGGATATGTTCTCTGTGATGAGCGAGATGGCTCCCCGTGAGCTGAAAGCAATCTATGCCTTTAAGATCTATGGTAATATATAGGTAGCATGTATTAACCACTTCCAGACCAGGCCATTCACCCCCTTCCTGACCAGGCCTAATTTTGCAAATCTGACATGTCACTTTATGTGGTAATAACTTTGGAACGCTTTTACTTATCCAAGCCATTCAGAGATTGTTTTCTTGTGGCACATTGTACTTCATGTTAGTGGTAAATTTGAGTCAATATGTTTTACCTTTATTTATAAAAGAAATCCAAAAGTTAATGAAAATTAGTTTTCTAAATTTGAATCTCTCTGCTTTTAAGACAGATAGTGATGCCTCATAAAATATGTATGAATTAACATTCCCCATGTGTCTACTTTATTTTGGCATAATTTTAGTAATGTCATTTTATTTTTTTAGGACGCTAGAAGGTTTAGAATTTGAGAAGCAATTTTAGAAATTTTTAAGAAAATTTCCAAAGTCAACTTTTTAAGGACCAGTTCAGTTCTGAAGTCACTTTGTGAGGCTTACATAATAGAACCAACCCATTAATTACCCCATTTTAGAAATGACACCCTTCAAACTATTCAAAACTGGTTTTAGAAATGTTGTTAACCCTTTAACCCCACAGGAAATAAAGCAAAATAGAGGTGAAATTTCAAAATGTAACTTTTTTTTGCAGATTTTCCATTTTAATAATTTTTTTCCTGTAACACATCAAGGGTTAACAACAAAACAAACCTCAATATTTATAACCTTGATTCTGCAGTTTGTAGAAACACCCCATATGATGTCGTATACTGCTGTTTGGGCACACGACATGGCACAGAAGGAGCGCCATATGGTTTTTGGAAGGCAGATTTTGCTGGAATGGTCTTTGGGCACCATGTTGCATTTGAAGAGGCCCTGAGGTGTCACCACAGTGAAAACCCCCAAAAAGTGACCACATTTTGTAAACTACACAAACTTTCTTTTTCACAAAAGATAACAGGAGAATATCCCCCCCCCCCCCCCCCAATTTGCTACCTACTTTCTCCTGAATAATGTAACAGCCCAATTGTGGTCGTAAACTGTTATGTGGGGACACGCCAGGGCTCAGAAGGGAAGGAGCAGCATCTGGATTTTCTAACATGGAATTTTCAGTCATAGTTTTTAAGAGCAATAACTTTTTTAATTTTTTGTTGAATGAGCTGCGTGAGGGCTTATTTTGTGCGAGACAAGCTGTACGTTTTTATTGGCACCAGTCACAATCAAAGCTGTTTGGTGTAATTTTTATATATATTTTACACCGTTCACTTGATAGTGTAGATCATGTGATATTTTTTTTATAGATCTGGTAATTACAGACTTAACAATACCAAATATGTCTATTTTTTTTGTCATGTTTTTGTGTTGGCATTTTCTTTGAACCATATTTTTTTCATTTTAGTTTTTTTGCGGGTGAGGCGACATTTTCTATTGCTAACATTTGGGGGTACATACAACTACATTATGCCTCAGCTGCGGTTGACACAACAACCACAACCGCGGGAAACTGTATGCGGCTCCCAAGGAGTCACGGCCATAACCGTGGCCGTGACAAGCGATGCCTGATCTGTATACATAATGCTCATTGAGTTACTGACAGGCCCCCCTCGGGGGGGGCAGCTGCGATCTCTGAATGGACGTTCCATAATGTCTATTCAGAGATAAACTGACCACTCAAGGACGTTAAGACTAGGTCTACACGACGACATGTGTCGCGCAACAATAAGTCGAGCGACACATAGGGCACAACTACTGTACACTGCAAGATGTGTTGCGCGACAATAATCAATCTATTCTTCTTATTTAACCACTTCCCGACCGCCCATTGACTATAAGGCTAAGTCTACATGACGACATTTGTAGCGCGACAATTTTTATAATGGTGTTGCAATGCGACATACTGCGATGCAAAAGTCTCCGAAAAATCCATCTTGAATGTTTTTTTTTGCGACTGTTGTGTCGCAGCATGTCGCATGTCCCAGTGCGACACCATAGATTACCATTATAAAAATTGTCGCGCGACAAATGTCGTCGTGTAGACTTAGCCTTATAGTCAATGGGCTGTCGGGAATTGGTTAAATAAGAAGAATAGATTGATGATGGCAATAATAGCAGGCAAGAGAACAAGTGCAATTTTGGTGCAAAATTCTGGTGCAAAGTAAGCCAACGAATCCATGGTATAAAGTTAAACTAGAGAACCTATAGGTGCACCAGATTTATTAACCAGCATCAACCACTGTGATAAATGAGGCGCATCTATAAACTGACTAGTCTGAGCTTACACAGTTTAAACATTAGTATTGGATTAGTAAATCTGCCTCAGTGTGGCAAAAACAGTCAATGAATATGTGAAGCAAGTCACTGGAAAGGATATTGGGTACTATATGCAGTATAGGGGGTCAATGACATCTCTACAAAAGCACAAATGATTGAAGACAGAGCAAGTGTGAGATATCTGGACAGTCTTTTATGTCTCCAAACAATACAATCAAGGCTGTTGGTTGAGCTTGTTGTTTGCTACATCATAGCAAGCTGGGTATTTATCAAATTAGATACATCTATTTTTGACAAAAAAAGTCCTGATTTTTGTCTATTGTGGGTTTTTTGTGACATTTGGTGAGCCTCGCCACTTTTCACAGTGGTCTATGTTTAAGGGACAAAAATGAGATTAGATCTGGCTTATGGCACATTCACTATGTGCGACTTTTGCAAACGTCACATCTCCCCGCCAGGCAACCTCCTGTTGTACTTGTAAACCACGCCACATATATGATTAAGGTGTGCCATTTCATAAATTTGGCGTAGACACACAAATCAAATACAGACTTGAAAATTACACAAAAACAACCGCAAATTATAAATGTCCTCCACAGTCCTTGCAAACAATATAACTGGCTCTGGTTGAATGGTACAATGAACTTCTCTCTGGAACTGATTTCTCTGTGGAATCGATTATAATCAGTCCTGTTTTCTGAAAGAGTTATACATATAAAAAGGTTAAGTCCTGAATCATTTTCTTAACAAAAGTCCTGCTTATAGATCTACAGTAAGTTTCTAGCATAAAAATAGTGTTTTCTTTGCTATTTGCGTCCACGTATCCTCCATGTTGCTGCTGGAGGCTGGCTCTGGCCTCCTTCCCTTTCTGTCATGTATAGTCCATACAAGCATACTGTATACTGTCTCCCGGCTGACCTAATGGAGGCCTCTAGCTGCCCCGGTGTCATTGAAGTATACATACTTACCTGTCTCTCTCTGCAAGATGGCAGTGACTGCTTCCTCTGGCTGCTCTTAAGTTCCTTCTATTCTCTGCAGGTGCTTAACGGAAAATGGACACATGCGCAGATGCATGGGATTCTGCTGTCTGTATCTGCGCATGTGCCGAATGTGTCCATTTGCCGTTCAGTATTTGCACAGAAGGTAATTAAGAGCAGCTAGAGGAGGAGGTCGCCACCATGTTGCAGGCCACTGATGCAGAGGGTGACAGGTAAGTGTATTTTTCCTTGCATGGAGCATGCATTACATTGGAAACTGGCCAAGAGCAGATCACTGTGCAGAGACCTGGTTGCGGGGACATTGACAGTGCATGAACAGCAGCAGTCTGCCTAGTAGATGGGCGTGCACATTGCTATGCACTTTGAACACCAGGTGGTGCCATACTGTGTAAGTAAATGTCATAACTCTGCACTGTTTCTTTTTTATGATCTGTACAGTGAATCTGAGGGGCAGCCCTCTCCTTATGCAGTGATGCCTAACAATGTTGACGATTAGTTTTTTTCCTTCTGTCTTAGATTTCAATACAGATAACTTTATTTGTAAATCTGATCTGGAGAAAACTCTCAATAAGCTGACACGAGAAGAACTTGAAGAGGAAGAGGTGACACTGGTCTGTGAAAAGGTTATCGAGGAGGCAGATATGGATGGTGATGGAAAACTGGCATTTGCAGACTTTGAGAATATGATCTCCAAAGCACCAGATTTTCTCAGGTATTTGAACCTCTGTGTAGAAGAACAACAAAATAATGGTCCAGATTTACTAATGTGTGTCTGCACCTCAACCCTGTCCAAAAAAGTGGTGCAATATGTCACTACTACTGTAGGTTTTCTGCAGTTTTTAAAGGCTGGGTCAAACAGGGGGCGGGGGCGGGGGGAATGTTGTGGCCTAAAATCTGACGCCATATTTATTATACAATCAGAGCCACTGTGATAAATCTGGTACATTTTAAAACTCCCTCTCAAAATGACTATATATATATATATATATATATATATATATATATTTATATATATATACACACACACACAGTCAGGTCCATGAATATTGGGACATCGATACAATTCTAAAATTTTTGGCTCTATACACCACCACAATGGATTTGAAATGAAACAAACAAGATGTGCTTTATCTGCAGACCGTCAGCTTTAATTTGAGGGTATTTACATCTAAATCAGGTGAACGGTGTAGGAATTACAACAGTTTGCATATGTGCCTCCCACTTGTTAAGGAACCAAAAGTAATGGGACAGAATAGTAATCATAAATCAAACGTTCACTTTTTAATACTTGGTTTTTAAATCCTTTGCAGTCAATTACAGCCTGAAGTCTGGAACACATAGGCATCACCATACGCTGGGTTTCATCCCTGGTGATGCTCTGCCAGGCCTCTACTGCAACTGTCTTCAGTTCCTGCTTGTTCTTGGGGCATTTTCCTTTCACTTTTGTCTTCAGCAAGTGAAATGCATGCTCAATTGGATTCAGGTCAGGGGATTGACTTGACCATTGCATAACATTCCACTTCTTTCCCTTAAAAAACTCTTTGGTTGCTTTTGCAGTATGCTTTGGGTCATTGTCCATCTGCACTGTGAAGTGCCGTCCAATGAGTTCTGAAGCATTTGGCTGAATATGAGCAGATAATAGCCTGAAACACTTCAGAATTCATCCTGCTGCTTTTGTCAGCAGTCACATCATCAATAAATACAAGAGAACCAGTTCCATTGGCAGCCATACATGCCCACGCCATGACACTACCACCACCATGCTTCACTGATTAGGTGGTATGCTTAGGATCATGAGCAGTTCCCTTCCTTCTCTATACTCTTCTCTTCCCATCACTCTGGTACAAGTTGATCTTGGTCTCATCTGTCCATAGGATGTTGTTCCAGAACTGTGAAGGCTTTTTTAGATGTCGTTTGGCAAACTCTAATCTGGCCTTCCTGTTTTTGAGGCTCACCAATGGTTTACATCTTGTGGTGAACCCTCTGTATTTACTCTAGTGGAGTCTTCTCTTGATTGTTGACTTTGACACACATACACCTACCTCCTGGAGAGTGTTCCTGATCTGCCCAACTGTTGTGAAGGGTGTTTTCTTCACCACAGTTGTTTTCCATGGTCTTCCGGGTCTTTTGGTGTTGCTGAGCTCACCGGTGCGTTCCTTCTTTTTAATAATGTTCCAGTTGTTTTGGCCACGCCTAATGTTTTTGCTATCTCTCTGATGGGTTTGTTTTGTTTTTTTCAGCCTAATGGTGGCTTGCTTCACTGATAGTGACAGTTCTTTGGATCTCCTCATGAGAGTTGACAGCAACAGATTCCAAATGCAAATAGCACACTTGAAATGAACTCTGAACCTTTTATCTGTTCATTGTAATTGGGATAATGAGATAACACACACCTGGCAATGGAATAGCTGAGAAGCCAATTGTCCCATTACTTTCGATCCCTTAACAAGTGGGAGGCACATATGCAAACTGTTGTAATTCCTACACCGTTCACCTGATTTGGAGAAATACCCTCAAATTAAAGCTGACAGCCTGCAGTTAAAGCACATCTTGTTCGTTTCATTTCAAATCCATTGTGATGGTGTATAGAGCCAAAGATGTTAGAATTGTGTCAATGTCCCAATATATATGGACCTGACTGTATATACACACACAGTGAGGAACAGAAGTATTTGAACACCCTGAGATTTTGCAATCATGGAGGGGTCTGAAATTCACATTGTAGGTGCATTCCCACTCAGAGACAGAATAAAATAAAACAATCAGGAAATTACATTGTATGATTTTTTAAGAATTTTTTTGTCTTGCACTGCTGAACATAAGTATTTGAACACCTGAGAAACAGCAAGAATTCTGGCTCGCAAAGACCTGTTACTGTGCCTTTAAAAAGTCCACCTCTACTCCACTCAATCTAACTTAGGAGCACCTGTCTGAGCTCTTTAAAGACACCTGTCCACCCCACAGTCAGACAGACGCCAACTACTAACATGGGCAAGACCAAAGAGCTGTCAAAAGACACCAGAGACAAAATTGTGGACCTCCACAAGGCTGGAAAGGGCTACGGGGCAATTGCCAAGCAGCTTAGTGAAAATAGATCAACTGTTTGAACAATTGTTAGAAAATGGAAGAGGCTAAAGACGACTGTCAGTCTCCATCGGACTAGGGCTCCATGCAAGATCTCACCTCGTGGGGTATCACTGATTATAAGAAAGGTGAGGAATTAGACCAGAACTACAAGGGAGGAGCTGGTCAATTACATGAAGAGAGCTGGGACCGCCGTTATGGTTTCGAATCATGCATTGCATGGAAGGTTCCCCTGCTCAAGTCATCACATGTCCAGGCCCGTCTGAAGTTTGCCAATGACCATCTGGATGATCCAGAGGAGGCATGGGAGAAAGTCATGTGGTCAGATGAGACCAAAGTAGAAGTTTTTGGTCTAAACTTCACTCGTCGTGTTTGTAGGAAAAAGAAGGATGAGTTGCATCCCAAGAACACCATCCCTACTATGAAGCATGGGGGTGGTAACATCATGCTTTGAGGGTACTTTTCTGCGAAGGACAGGATGACTGCACTGTATTAAGGAGAGGATGAATGTGGCCATTTATTGTGAGATTTTGAGCAACAACCTCCTTCCCTCAGTCAGAGCATTGAAGATGGGTCGTGGCTGGGTCTTTCAACATGACAACGACCCAAAGCACAACTCCATGTTGCTCAGCGACAGCCCCGAAACCTGACAGATCTAGAGGAGATCTGTATGGAGGAGTTGGCCAAAATCCCTGTTGCAGTGTGTGCAAACCTGGTCAAGAACTACAGGAAACGTTTGACCTCTGTAATTGCAAACAAAGGCTTCTGTACCAAATATTAACACTGATTTTATTAGGTGTTCAAATACTTATGTTCAGCAGTGCAAGACAAATAAATTCTTTAAAAATCATACAATGGGATTTCCTGTTTTTTTTTTATTTTTTATTCTGTCTTTTAGAGTGGGAATGCACCTACAATGTGAATTTCAGCTCCCTCTATGATTTCTAAGTGGGAGAACTTGCAAAATCGCAGGGGGTTCAAATACTTCTGTTCCTCACTGTATATATATATATATATATATATCTCCCATATCCCTATAACTGTACACAGTGATGTCAGGTTATCATTTTAATTATTTTCCTTGTATTCAGAATGTTACCTCTTTTTTTATCGTACTGAATAACTGTATTTTCGCTTTATAACATGCACCTGATTATAAGATGCACCTAAGTTTTAGAGGAGGAAAATCAGAAAATATTTTTCATCAGACCTCAGATCAGACCTCCAATCTTTATCAGACCTCGGTTCAGACACCCTCAAGTTAGAACCCCAAGCTTTATCAGACCTTAGATCAGACCCCCATTTAGACCCCCAATCTTTATCAGACCTCAGATCAGACCCCCAATCAGATGTCAAAAACCTTCAGACCTCAGATCAGACCCCCCCCAATTGGACCCCTATTTTTTATTAGATATCTGATCAGCCCCCTCATTCTTTAGCAGACCCACAAACTTTATCAGACCTCAGATTAGACCCCCAGTCCTCATCAGACCTCAGATTAGACATAAAATAAATACAGTAAGTGAACTCACCTCTCCTTCTTCGGATCATGTGCTCTTCCTGCTTTCACTGCTCCCTGGTCTTCTTCTGGGCCCCTCGCTGCACTGTGACCACAGCATCAGGTCATAGTGCTGCCTATGTGACACTGTACTCAGTCAGGACAGTGCAGTGCGGGGCCCAGGAAAAGACCAGGAAGCAATGTGTTTAGCAATCTCTAGCAGCGCAGCAGTCACCGCTACCTGCACTTCCAGCATACTGATGACCGCTTCCATAATAAAAACGTTCATTAGTATTTGCTTTATAAGACGCACTGCCATTTTTCGACCACTTTTGGGGGGGAAAGTGCGTATAGTAAAGCGAAAAATACAGTACTTTTATTTCCTAAAAATAAAAGGTTCAGAGGTTCTTTAAACTTTCCCATTAGTTTAGATTGTTAGAGTACAAGTTACTTGCAATGACCACTTTTGCTATTCCGTTTGCAGGATTACCTTTTTTAATTATTAGTATTTGCTGTTACTCATTTACCCCTTTCTTTTTCTTTTAGTACCTTTCATATAAGAATATGAATATGTTATGATTAAATGGAATCAATGGATCTCAGGCATCCACAGGACCCAGGCTCTCTAAACTGCAAAAAATATCATGGCTGTCTTTTCACAGGAAGCCAGTGTCACAACAGGAAGTTCAGTCTTCTTAAAAATTGAATGATGAATTTGCCTGCATTTTTTGTATTGTGGAACTTTTGTTATTGTTAAAGCAAAAAAGCAACAAAAAAAATAAAGGATTTTGTAGAGAATGTCACTACTCCAGAAAAAGGATGAAAGCTGACTATGCGGGGCCTTAAGACACGGATGTTCATACAGAACTGCATAATATATTACATAAACCATCCACCTGTTCAACATTATTTTAATGACTATTTTATACTCCTGTTAGTTTAAATATATACATCTACTCTCAATTACATGGAATACAAAGGGCTTATACCTGGTGGAGAAAAGAACTGTGATGAAGATTACAACAAAATGCCACTTTGAAGTGTCATTGACTGGCATTCATGATGTCTCAGGAATGGTAGAGGATAGAGGTACGCTACTAAAGAATGTATTGCTAGAGAAAAAGAGTGGAAAAAAGTAATAAACATTGTTAATATAGAGATATAATGGGGCTAAACAACATTATATTTTGTGAAATTAGAACCTGGGGAGATATGGTGGCCTAATGTAGTCACTTATATGTAATGAAAACCAGTATTGAATACCCTGAAGACTCCATTGGTGTTCCCAACAATTTCAGATATCCTCTGTCTGTCAAAATGCAGTGAATGGATATTTCCAAGTGGACGCATGAACTTGCTTTTAGTTTTTAGTAAAAAAATTCACGGAGCTTCATTCTATGACGGAAGAAAGGACATTTATAAGGGCTAGCTTGACAGCAAGGACAGTTCTTCTAATCCATGCAGTCTATGAAAATGGAAGGTCACAAAATAACAAAGGCCTCTTCAGTGACAAATCGGTGAACTTCTAATGAACATTGCTGGATGTGGGAGCCGTACGTAGAGGTATTAGGGATTCTCCTGGAGTTAACATGGTGCCTTTTATAATCATTGTGAGTTTCCGTGCATTTAAAGCAATGGATAACATTTGTTTCTTTGTTCTGAAAAGAATTGTATTCACTTAAATACATGAAATATGACTTGTAAGTAAAGAAAAATCTGTTGCAGAGTCCATGATTGCTGCTCTTTTTCTTCATCATACATTTGATCTGGAAAAACTCCTGAAATTGGTTTTTCCATAAGCTTGATTGGTTTTAGAATTAGGGGTGATGGCTTACCTGATTAGTGGGGATCTGAATGCCGATCCTCCACTGATCAGAGTGAAGGGGCCACAGTGCTAAGCAAGCATTCCACTGCTTCACAGCTCTTCTTCCGTAGACACCGTGCAAAGAACTGTAACACTGCTCTATCCACTTGAATGTATGTATTGTAGTTTCTTGTACAGTAAGCCGTCAGGAGCGAAGCTGTGAAGGAAAAGAGCCAAAGGGACCTTATGGCCTTTTATGCTGGCCGAGCATCGCCCAGAGGATCACCAACAAGCGTTTGTAGGAACGCTCGCTAGCGACTATCTGGCGGATTATCTGGTGCCGCCAACTACCCTATGAATGAGCAAAATGCTCATTCATCAGATAATATGATCATTTGTGCTGTCCCCCAAATCGTTTGCCAGCAGCAGATTGTAGTGTCTAATCAAGCTCGGCTGCCAGAAAACAATGATTCAGTATGATGAGCGATGGCATTAGCCATTACTCCTTCCCATAGTGTGAAGGAGATGGCAGCATGTAAATACAGTGTTTTCCTCTGACGAGCAGGCACTTGCCGGGAAGTAACGGTTCCTTCCTGACACTCGTCTGCTAAATCTAGCCCTGTAAAGGGACCTTAGAGGGGTTGTCTGGGTTCAGTTCTGAACCCGGACATAACTCCTTCTTCACTCAGGCACTAAACCGCGTAGGAAAAGGGCTTTTTCATTAGATCCGGTGACGTACCAAGTCTCTGCTAGGCGGAGGGTTCTGCCGAGCAGTGTTCCAGGTGACGTCACTGGCAGCTAGGATTTAGCGCTGCCCTAGCCTGTAAAACAGCTAGGGCAGGGAACACTTCTCAACTCAGAGGGGCTGCCTGGGTAAAGAAGGGGATATGTCCGGGTTCAGCTCTGAGGTTAGAGCTATACTTTTAATAGCTGTCAGCCGATGGATGGCTTGATTGCCAGCTCTTTCTCACAACTTCTCCTCCTCCACCCATACAAATATGTGCTTGGCCAAGCATACATGTATTCTCAATGGGGAAAGGGAAGAGAGCTGCTACTAATCTCCTCTGAGAACTAAAGGATCAGGCATGCAGAAATCTATAAACCCAGTCTTTTTATCCCATGGCATCTGTCATTGGGGGAAGTTGGGACACCATATACACATTAGTTGGTCCCGCTGACACTAATGACCATGGCCAGCTTTAGCCTCCCTTCTCCTATTCCTTTCATTGGAGTCATGCTGTACTTGAACTATTTTTTATCAGTGACCACTTTTTTATTTGTCCATCATGGAATTTTTTTGAGGTGTAGTTCACGGCAGAAAGTAACTGGCTCCTGATTGAGTTTCCTGGGATATAACTACATAAATATGTATTATTAAAGTGTTAACTGCATTTTTATTTGTTTAATGTATAGAGGCAGTGATACTGAACACTTTTTGTAATATACTTTAATTACTGAAATTATACATTTTTATTAGAAAAAATGCTGTAAAGTGGCCCATTTTGAGCCTTAGCAACGCTCCTCTGTCTTCTGTTTACATAACACGGTCAGTGTGGAGCGAGTCTCCACAGTTATGTAAACAGAAGACAGAGGAGCGTTGCTAAGGCTCAAAATGGGCCACTTTACAGCTATTTTTAGAATAGAACTTTCTAGAGTTTCCGGTTGTATTTACTGGTTATGGTTGTTTTTTGGTATTTATGTTATGGATGAGGGAAATGACCACTGGTTGAATGCTCACTTCTCCTTTGCACATGGTCTTGCTAAAATTGTTTAGTTCCATTGTAATATAGCTTCTTGCATATTACAGTTCATACAAGCATTATACCTTATAATGGTGATAAAGCAGATATGTCAGCTTAATATGCCTTCCTATAGAAGGGCAGCATATTACAGCTACAAGTCCATACTCATAGTACCCAAAGCAACAAAAAAGTTGGTGATTGACAAGCTTGTCAGAGTCTGCAGAGAAGTAAAGGGGGAGCGACATCCTCATGAACACATTCATGGGGCAGCATATTAAACTGACAGAATCCGCTAGTGGCGGTCTACTAACTTTCTGCATCACTAGATGATCCTTTCATAAATGCAAGTTGATAACCGATATGTTTGGTAGTAAAGTTATACACATTTGTGAAGTCTTTCTTATTGTGTTGTCCCCCTGTGTCTCAGCTGGGGATTTACACAACTATACACATTGACTTACTCACTGAATATAATAAAAACCCATAACCTTATAATGTACATTTGCCCATTTTTAAAGTTCAATGCAAACACTTATGACGTCCATTCTTGGTACTTTAATGAAATAACCAAAATGTTAAAGCAGTGTCATAATGAGCTGAGCAAGATATTCAATAAATGACAGTAATAAATCAAGCCTATCTCAAAGCATAATATGTAAGACTTAGACATCATGGGTATGATGCACCTGACATATCTATAAGACCCCAGCACTTTCATACCAAATATGCTTCTACAGTCACTACCGAGTACAGTACAGTACCAAGTGGAAATGTTCTGGAGACAATATGCAGGTAGTTAAAGGGATTATGCAGGACTTCAATACTGATGATCTATCCTCAGGATAAGTCATCAATATCTGATTGTGAGGAGTCAGACTCCCAACACCCTCACCAATCATCTGTTTGACGAGACCGTGGTGCTCTGGTGAGCATTGTTGCTCTTTCTAGGCCTGTGACGTAACGTTCATCGGTTACATGGGCTTGGACTGCAATACCAAAGACAGCTGCTATGCAAAAAAAACAGCACGGTGCTTGGTTAGCTGTAAGGATGCCACGACTTCTTTAAACATCTTATCCATTGGGTGACAGGAGATGAACCCCCACAGATCAGATATTGATGAACTCCCAGAAAACTCAGTTAATAAGGCATATCTTCTCTGTGTTTACACTGTAACAACATGCACCATAAACTACAGCAATATGCACAGCAACACTTTTTTCCACACGTCTAATCATTTCCATCATAGGAGCAGAACTGCAAAAATGATGGAAGTGCCAATACATCAGATTTAGATGATGGACATCAATGCTGCCGGACAGACCCCTCTGACGATAATGGGGTTTGTTGGGTTTTCATTATGATACTGGTAATTTCTCTGCTCTTTTGTTTTCTTGAGTGAAGTTCCTAACTGTGCATATTTTAAATATTCATCTCCAGAACTTCAAAAGTAAAATGTAAAAAACAAACATGTAGGAGTGTGCAGGGTCAGACTGGAGTTTTTGGGCCCACCAGAGGAAATTATTCTCAGTGTCCAAACCTCATATCATTAATACAGTCTAATAAATTTTGATTCAAAGAAATAGACCCTAGTGGCAAGTTATTGGCTCCAAAGGCAGCTTCAAATGCTTTTTTTTTTATTATCTAGGAGCTTAGAGGCCCACTAAGGTTTCAGAGCCTGGGCCCATGGAGGAATCTCTGGTACTCTGGTGGGCCACTTCGATGCTGGGGCTGGATCCTCTATCCTCAAAACTTTTTTTTATTTCAGATGAAGGTGTTATTTTTTCTTGTCCCCAAAAAGGAATCTTTTTTGCTTTTCAACCTGTGCCAAAAATAAAGAAAAATTATATAAGTATGGCTGGTTTTGTCACACTGATGAACTTGATCTAATTTTTACCTCCTGAGTTTCCTTGTATAATGAAATATTTTTAATGATTGCATGATTATATGTAACTAGTCTTTTCTTTTGAGGTCACTAGCGGCTAGTTTTATAAGTAGATCATATTGTCACCCTCCACAACATACATTGCGGTCTAGTTCTGTATTTATTCACTTGACCTTCATTAATATATACAACATTTTTAAAATGCATGACTTTTGAGGTAGCAAAGTGCTTGAGTCACAGAGGAGATACAAATTTGAGGCTAAATATTTACTGTTTGAATATGGTACATCCTAGGGAGCTGAACAGTGAGCGGGTCTTCAAGTGTTTCATTTGATGGACTGGTATCAGGCGGTAACTGGTTTGGTTTGATAATGAGTTCCATTTTAGTGGGTTACTGTCTGAACACCTTGGATCTTAGCCTCCTTGGCTACCTTCCAGAGTACTGTATATGAACCCTGTGCTATGTCACACTGTATTGGTTTGGTTGGCGTCTTTGCTGTCCAATTGATACAAAGAAACACAACAATATGTTCTGGTTCTTTGGCTGAATTCTTAGATATTTTTTTTTCAACTTTATTGTATTTATATGTATTTCTAGATGTCACCTGAGGCCATGTCCCTTTGCTCAACATGAACTGGGATCGGGGGTGGCATTTTAGTTTCTGTGATAATATTAAGGGGATGCATTGTTAAAGCGAACCTTTCACCAGGATTTCACATAATAAACTATTTCCAGTACCTTATAGCTCTCCTGCTCTCTCACCCGTCTGCTGATGATTGGCAGTTCTCTCCTAGAGAGAAAGGAGAAAACTAGGTAGAAGCCTGTCAGTCATCAGCAGGTGGGCAGGAGAGCAGGAATTCATGGATAACCAGGACTCTTCTCAGGTGGCCGGGACTCTTTTCCAGGCCCAGTCTGCAATGATTGTGATGTTGGTTCTCGGCAACCACTTACTTTTAACTTATAAACGACAGACCGCTGAAATCAACTCACCTGTCTCTACTTTATTCTGCCGTTAGTATGGGCAGCATGAAGTTGATGACAGGTTCCCTTAAAAAAAAAAAAAGTTCTGGCCACCTGTTGGAAGGCATTTTTCCTATAAGTCAATGTAGTTGTTAAGCTTTCCCTAATAAAATATAGTAGATACCATAGGGAAACACAGTGAGACTAATATGTTGTAAGTGCACTTTTGTTGTAAAGACTGATTACCTACAAAATCTGAGTTTTTGTGATACATATTTGCGCATTCCTTTTTGAAAGTCATATGACCAATGTTGATGTACATTTGGTTTCATTCTCACTACCATGCCTGTATCCTGATTGACTTGTGGTCTTGTTTATATGTTTGGTGTGGCGGTGGTGACTATACTAGGGATTGCTCAGAATAAACCAGGCTAGGTTTCTGATACGGGATCACTTGTATCAGGGTATGTATTCAATTCTAGATGGGGAATAACTAGTGAAAGTACAGGACAAAATCTCTTTCCCTCTGCTTTTCTTCTCTGTTTTGTGTTGGTTCACATTCTGATATACAGTATATATATATATATATATACACACACACACATACAGTGCTGCCCATAATTATTCATACCACTGGCAAATTTTGACTTAAAGTTACTTTTATTAAACCAGCAAGTAAGTTTTTGACGGGAAGTGACATAGGTGTCTCCCAAAAGATAATAAGACGATGTACAAACATTTCTCAGCTTTTATTGACATTTGAGCAAAAAATTCAAGATGTTCCACACTGTGGAAAATCTCAGAGGACGTGGTCGGAAGCCAGAAGTGACACCTGTGCTGGCCAGGAGGATAGTTAGAGAGGTGAAAAAGAATCCAAGGATCACCACCAGGGCCATCCTGGTGAATCTGGGCTCTGCTGGTGGCAATGTCTCACGGCAGACAATCCAACGGACACTGCACACTGCTGGGTTCCAAGGATACAGACCAAGGAGGACACCACTTCTCCAGATAAGGCACACAAAAGCTTTCTTGGCCTTTGCAAAAGCTCATCTGGACAAAGAAGAAGACTTCTGCTCTTCTGTGTTATGGTCAGATGAAACAAAAATTGAATTGTTTGGTCACAATGACGTTTTCTTCATTTGGTGTAAAAAAGAAGCCTTCAACCCAAAGAACACCATCCCCACTGTCAAACATGGTGGAGGGAACCTAATGCTTTGGGGGTGTTTTTTAGCCAATGGACCAGGGAACCTAATCACAGTAAACGGCACCATGAAAAAAGAGCAATACATGAGGATTCTCAACGACAACATCAGGCAGTCTGCAGAGAAACTTGGCCTTGGGCACCAGTGGACATTTCAGCATGACAATGATCCAAAACACACAGCAAAAGTGGTGAAGAAATGGTTAGCAGACAACAACATTAACGTTTTGGAGTGGCCTAGCCATAGTCCAGACTTGAATCCAATTGAGAATCTGTGGAGGGAGCTAAAGATCAGGGTGATGGCAAGAAGACCCTCCAACCTGAAAGATTTGGGGCTCATTGCTAAAGATAAATGGGCAAAAATACCTATGGAGACATGCCAAAAGCTGGACTGCAATTATAGGAAGCGTTTGATTTCTGTAATAGCCAATAAAGGCTTTTCTATTGATTATTGAGAAGGGTATGAATAATTTTGGACTGGACACTTTTTGCTCAAATGTAAATAAAAGCAGAGAAATGTTTTTTTTTTTTCCACAATAGTGCCTCTTGTACATAGTCTTATTATCTTTTGGGAGACACCTATGTCATTTCCCGTCCAAAATTGGTTGAATAAAAGTAACTTTAAGTCAAAATTTGCCAGGGGTATGAATAATTATGGGCAGCACTGTGTGTATAATATATATGTATATATATATATATATATATATATATATATATATATACACACACACACAGTACAGACCAAAAGTTTGGACACACCTTCTCATTCAAAGAGTTTTCTTTATTTTCATGACTATGAAAATTGTAGATTCACACTGAAGGCATCAAAAGCAAAAATCAAAGCAAAAGGTGGCTACTTTGAAGAACCTAGAATATGACATATTTTCAGTTGTTTCACACTTTTTTGTTATGTATATAATTCCACATGTGTTAATTCATAGTTTTGATGCCTTCAGTGTGAATCTACAATTTTCATAGTCATGAAAATAAAGAAAACTCTTTGAATGAGAAGGCGTGTCCAAACTTTTGGTCTGTACTGTATATATGAAAAAATATATATATATAAAGAATAGGCAGCACTCCAGGAAATAAATGACTAAACAATCACCTTTTGTTCACCCATGTGGGTAGCGCTGCCCACATGGGTGAATAAAAGGTGATTGTTTACCACTTATTGAACCCCCTGTGCTCCCTCATTTCTCTCTCTCTCTCTCTCTCTCTCTCTCTCTCTCTCTCTCTATATATATATATATATAAAATGAAGGTTAAAGGGGTTGCACTAAATTCAAGACCTCGATGGTGATCATACTTACCTGATTCTTGGTGCTGGGTCCCTGGCCTCTGCTGCTTGTCTGTGGTCTCTCCATGTAAACTTCCATTTTGACAGTGATTGGCTGCATCAGCGATCTGCTTCTGTTGCATCACATGACCATTTGACCTGGCACAAGGGGAGCAGAGGCCAGTGATTGGCTGCAGTGGCTTTAAAACGTCAGTTTACATGGAGAGGCACCAGACAAGCAGCGGAGGCCAACAATGAACAAGCTGAGACCCGGCACTGGGAATCAGGTAAGTATGATCACAAACATCGGTCCCGCCAGTCTGAGAGGTCTTGAAATTAGTGCACAACCCCTTTAATCTTTATAATATATACTGTACATCAAAAAGTGAACCAACTTTAAAGGGGTTCTGCAGTTTTTCTTTCTGATGATCTATCCTCTGTATATCATCTGGCCTGAGTGCAGCTAAGATCCATTCAAGTGAACAGGGTTTATACGCTCCCAGGCCAGTGATACTAGTCATGACATCACTGGGCCTGCGGTAAACATAGAGAAGACCGCGACACTACTGGCGTGCCGCTACCTTCTGAACAGCTGATCAGCGGGGGTCCCAGGTGTCGGACCCCCACCAATCAGATGCTTATGATCTATCCAGAGGATAGATCAACAAAAAGAAAAAACTGCAGAACCCCTTTAAGTTTTAATGGTACTGTAGTTTCCATGTGACGAAGCATGCATAATATTTTGAGACTTCCAGTGTGTAGCATATTAAGTGCCTACTGATGGTGGATAGGTTAATTCTGTGACATGGGAATTTTGCCACCATCCGTGAAGCTTCTGAGGTATATAAGGTATATATAAACCCAGTGTTAGTTCTTAGCAAAAAAAGAAATACTCAAGAAAATACATACCTTAGCAGCATTCTGTTTTCTCACAGGTAGTTTGGTGAAATCGGTTGAGATAGTTTCATACAGATTGTCTTGTGCAGTGCTTACATGGGTCACTTTCTTGTTAATTTCTCTAGACGTTACCTCCTTGGATATCCGTGTGGAAATATGATCAACAGTGTTTGTAGCTTGCATAGAGTAGTTTGATATCTTGTCCACTGTATGGTATTCATTTTTGTAGTGGGGGTCTCTAAATGGTATTTGTGCATAGATGTCTTCACCTTCAGAGAGGGATATATCAGCTGGAAACAAAAATGAGCTGCCGGGACTTTCAGCCCCAGTATGTATGAATTGACCACTTAATGTTTTACTGTTAGCTGTCTGAATAGATGTTGCAAACCTCATCTCCAGAATCTCACATCCTGAAAGCTCATTCAAGCTGGACATTAGCTTGGATTTTCTAGTGTCCACTTCTTGTGATGAGCCTTGCAGGTGGCCCAGGGCAGAAGGTAAACTATTATCAAATTTAACCTCAGAATAAAGCACATTTTGGGGATTGGTCTTTACGATATCCTTCTGAGCGGAATAATAAACATCTGGGTTATTACTTGGAGAATATGTTTTTCCGTTTGTCTCTTTTTTAGGCTTTGCGTAGATTTGCTCATCATCATCGTCTGTATTTAGTGACCGATTTCTCTCTGGTAATGGTGGTGCGATGTCCTAGAAGAATTTTATACAATATATTTTTGGTTAGTGTTTATATTTCTACATGTACTGATTAGAATACAATCAACTATTTTATGGAACCTAACTTTATATGGTTTTGCTTCATAGATGCATTTTTTTTTATTCCCACCCCATGTAGCAGTATCTCTGAAGAGATGTATACCTGCTCTCTGTTGCTCCGTTCTGGCTCTGTAGCTCTCAGGTTATCTTCACTGCACTTCTGGAACCTGCCTATCAGCTTCCACATGGACAGGTTCACGTGCTGCTGTGAGCAATGACTAGCCTCAGCAGTGACATGTCCCCAAGAGGCACATGACCATGCAGCGGCAGACTGCTTGGGAGCACGTCACCACTGAAACCAGTCATTGGCTACAGTGGCGCACATGAACCCAGCCATATGGAAATTCCCAGTGAAGACAGTCTGGGAGCCACAAAGGGGCTTCACAACCCCTTTAAGCAAATTTTAACTTTTTGTAACTAATAAACTTTCTTAGTCGCGTATTACAATGAATATTTAAGTGTGTCTTAAATAGGCCATCACTAGCTGATTGGCAACGGTCCAACACCCCACAACTCTGCCGATCATCTGTTCTGTGTAGCTCCATCGTCAACATTGCAGCAGACAAGGCTCATCACAGCAGCGCCACTGATTGGCAAGCGCTATCCACTACAATGTACACACTGCTGTGTAGTAACAGAGATACACAGAACAGATGATCGGCAGGGGTGCTGCTAATTAGAATAGGCCAATCAGCTAGTGATGGTCTATCCTGAGAATAGGCTATTACTTAAACAAGGCCAGACAGCCCGTTTAAGCATCTACAACTGCGTCTACAACTCTTTTGGTTAAATATTTTCATTAATTCTAATCTTCCTCTCCAACTAACTTCAGTAACTTTGGACATAAAAAATACTGTTTAAAAATAGATATTCACTTCAATTAAAATATAAGTATTGGAAAGTTGTCCAAACAGCAGCCACAAAGCCATTGAATATTCTGCCACCACTGTTTGGGGGCTGTATGTATTGTATACATTTGGTCATTGCTTTAACATTTTATAGAAATATGTGGTTATTGCTTAAAAGGTACCTATTATTTTAACAAACGTCTTACATGTTAGAAAGCGCAAGTGTGAAAGTAGCCTATTTTCGCTATTGAGATCTGTCTGATTCCATTCCGTTTGCGTCCCCATCGCAGACAGAATAACGCTGCAAGCAGCGTTTTCCTGTCTGCGATGTGGTGCGGAACAAGACGGATCCATCATGACACACAATGTAAGTTAATGGGGACTAATCAGTTTTTTCGGACACAATAGAAAACTGATCTGTCCCCCATTGACTTTCAATGGTATTCATGGCGGATCAGTCTTGGCTTTGTTAAAGATAATACAACCAGATCCGTTCATAACGGATGCAGACGGTTGTATTATGACAGGAGCGTTTTTGCTGATCCATCACGGATCCAGCAAAAACGCTGGTGTGAAAATAGCCTTATAGTGACGTTTCTGAAGGTTTGATTTGCGGGAGTCTGGGCGCTAAGAGTGCTCAGCTGACCGCTGTGCCACTTTGCTTTTTTGTCGGCTGTGCTTGGCTTTTGAAGTGAACGGTGTACAGGTTCATAACAAATCCACAGACCTTCTATGAATCTGTACATCGCTCACTCTGTGCTCCAAGGAGAGTCAGGCAGAACCAAGCAGAAACAAGGCGACACAGAGCTCAGGTGATTGGTGGGGGTAGTAAATAAAATGCTGTCATTGGAAGAGTCTATGTGATTAATACTATGGTATATATGAAACATACCTGTGCATTAGCCACAGTTTTCTTCTTTTGTCCATGTGGGTTTTTCTTAGGATTGTCTGCGTTATGTCGGGATTTTTCGACCTTTGAATTTGGTCCCTGAATGTTGTCGTACTTGTTATTTTCTGAAAACTGTAGAATAAATGATTTAATACATTCATAATCATTGTGATTAACAAAAGTGTCAAAATAAATAATAACATAAATAATATGATAATAAAATGTATGATCTGTAACCACAAAGTACAGAGGAATATAAATAGAGATAATGAACCTGTAGCTTTTGAAACTGGATGAAGGTACTTATCTGACTGTAGACAAACATGTTAGGAACTTATTTAAAGGTTTCTGTACAGATGACATGTTGCTAGCATGTAGCATGAATATGTGATCAAAATTTGCAACTTTTGTAAACCAGAAAACTGCCATACAAACGGGATACATTCCCCCTGTATGTCCAGCATAATAGTCATGACCAGCATATCAATTTGAAAAACTTGCTGGTGCTGTTAAAAAAAATAGGAGTACAATACATTTCACCTTTCATTTATTTTGGTAATATCTGCACTTTTGACTGATAGATCTGAAGTCCCCATACAAATCAATCAGATTAATTTTGGATCTACACAGTATCTTTGTGACAAGATGGAACCATAAAAACAAGAAGTGCTTTCATAGCTACGGTCCATTCACACGTCCATAGTTCTGGGTCCGCATCCGTTCTGCAATTTTGCGGGTCAGATGTGTACCCATTCATTTCAATGGGGTAGCAAAAGATGCGGACAGCACACCGTGTTCTGTCTGCATCCATGGTTCAGTTTCGCTGCCCTGCAAAAAAGATAGAGCATGTCCTATTCTTGTTCGCCATCGCAGACAAGAATAGGCATTTCCATTATAGGGCTAGCCATGTGCGTTCTGCATTTTGCCGGTATCCATGTTTTGCGGATCTGCAAAACACTTACAGACGTGTGAATGGACCCTAACACTGATATTTCCACACATCTCTAATGTACAGTTAAAAGGGGGGAAAGGGTGTTAGGCTGTTTTTGATAGTTCCCCTTTAAGTCAGAGCATACCTTAATAAAATTTAGCGACAGCTTCTCTCCAAATGGTTCAATAGGTGTATTTTGGTAATAAGCTATCAAACCAGGCAAACTATCATGGGAATATGAATCCCCCGATACGACCAATTCTCCATTTGACAACTGGTTTATAACAAAGTGTCGGCATCTGTCTTTCCCCCTGTAAAAATAAATAAATACAGTGGACCACAGTCACTAATGTCAGTGCACTTAGATTTTGGCATAAATTGCACCTCTAGTTTCTTCAGCTAGTCCAAAAAAGTGGCATGGCTTAACCACCTCAGCTCCCCTAGCTTAAACACCCTTAATGACCAGACCACTTTTTACAATTCTGTACTACACTACTTTCACCGTTTATTGCTCGGTCATACAACTTACCACCCAAATGAATTTTACTTCCTTTTCTTCTCACTAATAGAGCTTTCATTTGGTGGTATTTCATTGCTGCTGACATTTTAACTTTTTTTGTTATTAATCGAAATTTACTGATTTTTTTGCCAAAAAATGACATTTTTCACTTTCAGTTGTAAATAAATAAAAAAATAATACATTTCTATATAAATTTTTCTCTAAATTTATTGTTCTACATGTCTTTGATAAAAAAATGTTTGGGTAAAAGTTATAGCGTTTACAAACTATGGTACAAAAATGTGAATTTCCGCATTGTGAAGCAGCTCTGACTTTCTGAGCACCTGTCATGTTTCCTGAGGTTCTACAATGTCCAGACAGTAGAAAACCCCCACAAATGACCCCATTTCAGAACGTAGACACCCTAAGGTATTCACTGATGGGCATAGTGAGTTCATAGAACTTTTTATTTTTTGTCGCAAGTTAGTGGAAAATGCTGATTTTTATTTTTTTTCTTACAAAGTCTCATATTCCACTAACTTGTGACAAAAAATGAAAACTTCCATGAACTCACTATGCCCATCACGAAATACCTTGGGGTGTCTTCTTTCCAAAATGGGGTCACTTGTTGGGTAGTTATACTGCCTTGGCATTTTAGGGGCCCTAATGCGTGAGAAGTAGTTTGAAATTCAAATGTGTAAAAAATGTCCTGTGAAATCCTAAAGGTGCTCTTTAGAATTTGTGCCCCTTTGCCCACCTAGGCTGCAAAAAAGTGTCACACATGTGGTATCGCCGTACTCAGGAGAAGTTGGGCAATGTGTTTTTGGGTGTCTTTTTACATATACCCATGCTGGGTGAGAGAAATATCTCTCTAAAATGACAACTTTGTATAAAAAAATGTGAAAAGTTGACTTTTAGAGAGATATTTCTCTCACCCAGCATGGGTATATGTAAAAATATACCCCAAAACATGTTGCCCTACTTCTTCTGAGTACGGCGATACCACATGTGTGACACTTTTTTGCAGCCTAGGTGGGCAAAGGGGCACAAATTCTAAAGAGCACCTTTACGATTTTACAGGGCATTTTTTTTACACATTTGGATTTCAAACTACTTCTCACGCATTAGGGCCCCTAAAATGCCAAGGCAGTATAACTACCCCACAAGTGACCCCATTTTGGAAAGAAGACACCCTAAGGTATTCGCTAATGGGCATAGTGAGTTCATAGAAGTTTTTATTTTTTGTCACAAGTTAGCGGAAAATTAGTTTTTTTTTGTTTTTTTCTTACAAAGTCTCATATTCCACTAACTTGTGACAAAAAAGAAAAACTTCCATGAACTCACTATGCCCATCACGAAATACCTTGGGGTGTCTTTTTTCCACAATGGGGTCACTTGTGGGGTAGTTATACTGCCCTGGCATTTTAGGGGCCCTAATGCGTGAGAAGTAGTTTGGAATCCAAATTCGTAAAAATGCCCTGTGAAATCCTGAAAGTACTCATTGGAAATTGGGCCCCTTTGCGCATCTTGGCTAGAAGTCTGGAATCCAAATATCTAATAATGCCCTCCTAAAAGGAATTTGTGCCCCTTTGTGCCCCTAGGCTGCAAAAAAAGTATCACACATGTGGTATCGCCGTACTCAGGAGATGTTGGGCAATGTGTTTTGGGGTGTCTTTTTACATATACTCATGCTGGGTGAGAGAAATATCTCTCTAAAAGTCAACTTTTCACATTTTTTTATACAAAGTTGTCATTTTAGAGAGATATTTCTCTCACCCAGCATGGGTATATGTAAAAAGACACCCCAAAACACATTGCCCAACTTCTCCTGAGTACGGCGATACCACATGTGTGACACTTTTTTGCAGCCAAGATGCGCAAAGGGGCCCAATTTCCAATGAGTACTTTCAGGATTTCACAGGGCATTTTTACGAATTTGGATTCCAAACTACTTCTCACGCATCAGGGCCCCTAAAATGGCAGGGCAGTATAACTACCCCACAAGTGACCCCATTTTGGAAAGAAGATACCCTAAGGTATTCGCCGATGGGCATAGTGAGTTCATAGAAGTTTTTATTTTTTTTCACAAGTTAGCGGAAAATGATGATTTTTTTTTCTTATAAAGTCTCATATTCCACTAACTTGTGACAAAAAATTAAAACTTCCATGAACTCACTATGCCCATCAGCAAATACCTTAGGGTGTCTTCTTTCCACAATGGGGTCACTTGTGGGGTAGTTATACTGCCCTGGCATTTTAGGGGCCCTTATGCGTGAGAAGTAGTTTGAAATCCAAATGTGTAAAAAATGCCCTGTGAAATCCTAAAGGTGCTCTTTAGAATTTGTGCCCCTTTGCCCACCTAGGCTGCAAAAAAATTTCACACATGTGGTATCGCCGTACTCAGAAGAAGTAGGGCAACGTGTTTTGGGGTGTATTTTTACATATACCCATGCTGGGTGAGAGAAATATCTCTAAAAGTCAACTTTTCCCATTTTTTTATACAAAGTTGTCATTTGACACAGATATTTTTCTCACCCAGCATGGGTATATGTAAAAAGACACCTCAAAACACATTGCTCAACTTCTCCTGAGTACAGCGATACCACATGTGTGACACTTTTTTGCAGCCTAGGGGCACAAAGGGGCACAAATTCCTTTTAGGAGGGCATTATTAGATATTTGGATTCCAGACTTCTTCTCACGCTTTAGGGCCCCTAAAATGCCAGGGCAGAATAAATACCCCACATGTGACCCCATTTTGGAAAGAAGACACCCCAAGGTATTTCATGATGGGCATTGTGAGTTCATGGAAGTTTTAATTTTTTGTCACAAGTTAGTGGAATATGAGACTTTGTAAGAAAAACTAAAAAAAAAACATCATTTTCCGCTAATTTGTCACAAAAAATAAAATCTTCTATGAACTCACTATGCCCGTCAGCGAAGACCTTAGGGTGTCTTCTTTCCAAAATGGGGTCATTTGTGGGGTGTTTGTACTGCCCTGGCATTTAAGGGTCTCCGCAATCATTACATGTATGGCCAGCATTAGGAGTTTCTGCTATTCTCCTTATATTGAGCATACGGGTAATGAGATTTCTTTTTTTCCGTTCAGCCTCTGGGCTGAAAGAAAAACTGAATGGCACAGATTTCTTCATTCGCATCGATCAATGTGGATGAAAAAATCTCTGCCAAAAAAAAGAGGGGAAAGGCGCCTGCCAGGACATAGGAGCTCCGCCCAACATCCATACCCACTTAGCTCGTATGCCCTGGCAAACCCGATTTCTCCATTCACATCAATCGATGTGGATGAATAAATCATTGACTGGTTTTTTTTTGCTTTTTTTATATACAAAGTTTTTGCCAAAGCATATGAACACCACCGCCCCCTCAGCTCATAAGCATCGGCAAACATATCTTTTTTACTGCAGAGGAGAAATCTCGTCTTGCAGCGCCGCATACACCGACTGTTGTGTAATCTGATAGCAGCGCAATGCTTCTGTCAGAATGCACATCAGTGCTGCAGCTGGTCGATCGGTTGGTCCACCTAGAAGGTAAAAAAAAAAAAAAAAACAGGCCGCAACGCAATAAATTTATTAACATGAACTTTATAATAACATTTGAACAGAACATTAACTTTTATGAACTTTGGAAACAGAACATTAACTTTTTTGCTTACCGGTGATTTTTTTTTTTTTTTTTTTTACCTTTATAGGACAAACCTCTCCTTCCCCATGGGACAATGTGCAAAGCGCAAATCGCCCAGAGATTTGGCTAAGTACATTATGCACTTTGTCCCAGGTGAAAGGAGAGGTTTGCAGCAGCTCTGTGTGAATGGGCCCTAATAGCCCTGTGTGCCTGTCCTGTGAGATGCAATCCCTATGCTAAGTGTACTTGTGTGTGGTACTTCCGGAAACACTCCCCTAAGCATAGGGCAGGGTAGTCAGGGCAGTCAGGACAGAAATAGCGGGTGTCACGCCTTATTCCACTCCTGCTACAGACACAAAAAAAATTTCGGGGTGGCGGTTGGTTTGAGGTACCGGCAACGACACTGGGGAAATGTCGCTCGTGTAGGCGGCTCACTACACTGGTAGTTGGATACAGGAGGTTCTCGATGATCTCTTCCTGAAATTTGAGGAAGGATCTTGTTCTCCCAGCCTTACTGTAGAGAACAAAACTATTATATACAGCCAATTGAATCAAATATACAGATACCTTCTTATACTGGTTCTGCGGGAAAGTAAATAGGGAGCCAACATCTGGTCATTGAAGTCCCCCCCCTCCCATGAGCGAATTATAGTCGTGGACACAGAGGGGCTTTTCAATGACTGGTTGCTCGTTCAATTTGGATTGTCGTGTCTGCGTGAATGGAGGAGAGCATGTAAACGTCACGTTTGTCTCTCCATTTCACCGCGAGCAGTTCTTTGTTACAAAAGGCAGCCCTCTCCCCCCTTGCAAGACGAGTGGTAACGAGCCGATGGGGGAAGCCCCGGCGACTAGGTCGCGCGGTGCCACAGTAGCCAATCTGTTCTAGGAACAAATGCCTGAAGAGAGGCACACTTGTGTAGAAATTTTCCACATAAAGATGGTACCCCTTGCCAAATAAAGGTGACACCAAGTCCCAGACTGTCTTCCCACTGCTCCCCAGGTAGTCAGGGCAACCGACCGGCTCCAGGGTCTGATCTTTACCCTCATTGATCCGAAATTTGTGGGTATAGCCTGTGGCCCTTTCACAGAGCTTATACAATTTGACCCCATACCGGGCGCGCTTGCTTGGGATGTATTGTTTGAAGCCAAGGCGCCCGGTAACCTGTATAAGGGACTCGTCTACGCAGATGTTTTGCTCAGGGGTATACAAATCTGCAAATTTGGTGTTAAAGTGGTCTATGTGGGGCCGGTCATAAGCTGGGTGGCCTCTGGGACGGGAGGTGCTGTTGTTGCTAAAGTGCAGGAAACGCAGGATGGTCTCAAATCGTGTCCTGGACATGGCAGCAGAGAACATGGGTATGTGATGAATTGGGTTTGTGGACCAATATGACCGCAATTCATGCTTTTTTGTTAGGCCCATGTTGAGGAGAAGGTCCAGAAAAGTTTTAATTTCGGAAACTTGGACGGGTTTCCACCGGAAAGACTGGGCATAATAGCTTCCTGGGTTGGCGGCTATAAATTTTGTGGCATATCGATTTGTTTCTGCCACAACTAAGTCCAAGAGCTCCGCAGTCAAGAACAGCTAAAAAAAAAACAGTGTCGAACCGATCTGGGCTGTCTCAACCCGAACTCCAGACTGGGCGGTGAAAGGGGGAACTACTGGTGCGGTTGAAGTTGGGGGCTGCCAATCAGGGTTTGCCAACACCTCAGGGACTCTAGGGGCTCTACGGGCCTGTCTGTGCGGTGGCTGCGACAGGGGAACTACTGCACGTGCCACCGTACCAGCTTCAACTGCCCTTCTGGTGCTCGCCACTTCACCATGTTCTACGGCAGTGCTGGAACTAGGTCCAGGATGGGCTGCGCTGCTGGTGTATGCCTCACCACTTAATCCGACAGCACCAGCCCCACTCTGCTGCCCTTGAAGCGGATCCTGCGCAACCTGTGGTCTAGCGACACGGGGCCGGGTACGCCTGGTGGTATCAGGGACCTCAACCTCTTCGTCCAAACTTTGGGTCAGACTGCCACTGCTTTCTACAGGTTCATATTCTGACCCGCTGGATTTGTCAGATGAGGGTTCCCATTCCTCATCCGACTGGGTCAGAAGCCTGTAGGCCTCTTCAGAAGAATACCCCTTATTTGCCATTTGGACTACTAAATTTAGGGGGTATTCCCTGAGACTACCCAAGAAAAAAAGCAAGACTGTCTTACAAATGGGAAGCTAGCGAAGTACCGGAGGCCGCTGCAATTGATAAAAAATATAATGTGTTAGATGGCTTCTGATTCGATTTTTTTAAAATCATCAGCCTGCCAGCGACGATCATTGGCTGGCAGGCTGATGACGAAATTGTCCTTTAACTTTTGCCGGCCCGCGATGCGCATGCGCGGGCCGGCTATGACCGAAATCTTGTGTCTCGCGAGATGACACACCGGCGCGTCCAGGAGGAATTACAGGGCCGCCACAAAGACGCATCCCTGCGTGCGGTGGTCCTGAGGAGGTTAATAGAGAAGGGTGTGGCATTGTGGGAGAAGGGGAGTGGCCTACAATGCAATGTTTTGTGCCACCGTTTTGGCGTAAAATCTTTTACAAATTAAGCCAACCAATAGATGGTATAGAGTCAGAAAAAAGTGTCTGCCCCTACACCACATTTATCATCCAGCCTGAGCCCCTGTGATAAATCCGGTGCAGGTCTAGACAGCCGGTCCAAGCTTACACCATCTATAGGTTTAGTAAATCTGTCGTAATGTATTTTTTCTTAAAGTGTACATCTATGCTCATACACAGGCATGTCTAAATTCTTTCATACTGCTAGTGCCATAGGCCGTGTACTGAACATGAAGGGCTCTTTCTGTAGAACAGGCTCTCCATGTCCACTGGAGCAGCTGTTTTTCTTCTAACATTAGTGCTTCTATATTCACTCAACCAGAAGGACAAGATGCAATGAGATCTTTTCAAATCCACCTCCTGTCTAATCAGATGTTTCTCCATCCCATCCTCCATGCTTCACACTGCCTGTTATAGACTAACATACATATAGTGAATATGCTAGGAATACAGTCCATAGTGAGACAGGAGTGATCCTTACATGGCCCATGAGGGCTTTTTGTCAAGGCTCTGGTATAGAGCTGAAACCTAGCATTGTACATGGGTGAATAAACCATTATTTGCATAGGACTTTTTGGCATGCTGCAACTTCTCTTAGATTTATTGTCTGTGACCCATCATGATAAAAAAATACATAATGACAATGACAAACATTTGTAATGTGCTTTTCTCACAAAGAGACATAAATCAAGATAGATAGACAGACAGACAGACAGATAGATAGATAGATAGAATGTAATTGTCCTCTTTTTTGGCTGGAGAGTCTACTGCACAGATATGTCAACTATGCTCTATTCTTTGAAATCTGGGTCCCTAGTGTATAGAGGTTATTATTGTATTAGGGTGGTTTGGCCTGTCAGCCTGAGTGTCTCCTATACCACAGATAATACCATTCTCTAAACCATTAGCAACCAAGAATGGAATTATATTACAGTAATCCTGTGGGTGCAGGAAGTGTGCAAGAGCAAAACAAGCAGAAAAACTGCACATAAATCAATGTCAAATGTGTTAAACTGGGAGCATTTACTGAAATGCTTTCCAAGTATATAACAAAATTGGTGCTGCCTTACAGCTTATATAGAGAGTGGGAAAGAGAGCGAGAAACAGAGGGAGAGAGAGAGCAAGAGACAGAGAGAAAGAGAGGTGAAACATACAGTATAGCAATCATTGCCACTGATCTTCTGAGATGATTACCTCTAAACCATCTGTAATGTGAAAAATGAAACTTACTTGTATGACAGAACGTAGCCAAAAGTTCTCGGGCTTAATCTGATAATGAAATGTCCTATCTCCTTGTTTTTCAGAAGCTCTTCACAGTCTCTGAAATGAAATTCAGCATTAATGATGTTCAAACATAGATAAAAAATAAATGAATCAATTATTACACAATGTAGATGGAATACAAACGACGTTGTGTGTTGCCAGACCTATATACACTTTCACAGAATATCAGATAAGTAGTTGGGCCCCAGTGAATAATATATCACTGGCTGAGGAGACGCTAAAAAACACTATAATAAACTTTATTCAGAAATACTTTTTAAAAGCGGTGTTACACCCAATTCCGGCATGTACTCGTGACCAACCCCTCACAAGAGAGATGTTCCCTGGAGCTGTAATACCATCCGGGTGCCCCTGGAAAAAACAATCGCGGACAGACTCAATGCCCAGAAGGAGGTTTAGATAAACCTACAATGTGATTCAAGAAGTTATGATGATGTTGCCAGGACCCCACTGTATGTGTCCTTAGCAAACACCCTGGTATTCGAGGTGGACATGGACAATCAAGAAGGTATACTGTAGGCAAGAAACAGAGGACCTGGGCGCTCACAGAGTGGTATTCAGTGTGCACTGTGTGTATACATTTGGTAGGATACAGAGCTTAGTGATTGTCCACGCTCTCTGTTCCTCCTACAGAGACACACCGCTCATTAACCCACACCTGCATATCCATATTGCTTGTCCATGCCTGACAGGTAGACGACCACTAACTGAGTAACTCTGCATGCGCTGTACAGATTTCAAATATTGTCTCATGAGGAGCCTATGCTGTGTGATATTCTAAGAGAGCACTCGAGGCCACAACTGGTCGTGTGGAGCGGTATCCAGTGCTTATATGGCCGTGATGCGCCTGCTTCCAGCTGGCCTTAATATGAGAGGAAACTCCACCCATAGGCGGGGCTGGAGGCTCGGCGGCCACCATTGGAAAGGGGGAGCAGGACATGCCAACCAGTAGCTCCTCCTCAGTCACTTGGCTAGTTACATTCCTTATAGTGCGATATATGAGAATATAATGGTGTTACTTACTTTCATTCAGCCGTTTCTTATAAAAACAAAGTTTTATAATATGTAAATCAGGTCTCTACCAGCAAGTAGGGCGTCTACTTGCTGGTAGCCACCGCAAAAAAACGCCCCCTCGTCGTGTTGATTTGTAGGGCCAGCCGCGATCTCCTCCTCCGGGCGGCCCTGTCAGCATTTTAAAAATCGCGCGCCTCTGTTCATTCGGCGCAGGCGCTCTGAGATGAGGAGGCTCGTCTCCTCAGAACTCCCTCAGTGCGCCTGCGCCGATGACATCACCGAAAGAGAAAACGTCCTCGGCGCAGGCGCACTGAGGGAGTTATGAGGAGACGAGCCTTCTCATCTCAGAGCGCCTGCGCCGAATGAACAGAGGCGCGCGATTTTTAAAATGCTGACAGGGCCGGCCGGAGGAGGAGATCGCGGCTGGCCCTGTCAATCAACACGACGAGGGGGCGGTTTTTTGCGGCGGCCGCTACCAGCAAGTAGACGCCCTACTTGCTGGTAGAGACCTGATTTACATATTATAAAACTTCGTTTTTATAAGAAACGTCTGAATGAAAGTAAGTAACACCATTATATTTTCATATATCGCACTATAAGGAATGTAACTAGCCCAAAAAAAAAAAAGACTTTAGTGGGGTGACAGAAGCCCTTTAAGTATAAGACAGAACATGGGTTAGGACAGTGGTGGGATCATAAGCATTGATATGCCAAGGCTAAGCTGGTCGCAAACATGACATAATGTTGATGACACTGAACCAGGGTGCCGGGGTAGGATGACCCCTGTAACGTTGCATAATGTGGGTTGATGACATTGTGGTCAACAATTCGCAGCTCCTACGTGTGTATAAATGGCTTATGTGGGGTTGTCAGTGGGCAGAGGAACTGCCACAAGACAGTATCCCTCTTCTCCTGTATATAGGTGGAACGCTTGTATATGGGCTATCACATCCTGGTCCATGAGGTGCAGCTCGTGTGTATGGCTTAACCTCTGTGTGTGGGGGTGTGGGTTGGCAAGAAACCACCACTAGGAGATGCCCCCTCAGCTCCTATGTATAAACGGAGCGCATGGGTAGGGGATAGGGGGCATGCCACCCAAACAGGGTGCTGTGCCACCAAAAGTGGTATTTACATACATTGTCCCCGATTAGAGGTTAGAGGAAGGTGCGGCTGATGAGCCCATCCCCTGAACCAAAAATACTCACACATCCTGGAATGTCATAGCATTGCAACCTTGTGTTATCCAATGGTTAGATGGGGAGCTGCATGGATTGCCATGTGAAATCCTATATGAAACATGTGTAGCAAATCTGGTGATGGAGACCATTGGGTTGTGTGGTGTGTAACTGGGCTTCTTTTTAGAGCATGACTATCAAATTTGCCTCCTCTTGGAGGGCGTCTGATCTGTTCAATGCCCTGAAACCTTAGGACCCTTGGGTCCCCATTGTGGCAAGAAATTACGTGAAGTGCAATGGGGTGGATCCGTATTATTGTGGATTTTCCATAGTTTTTTGCCAATTCCCAGATGGTCTTTCTGACATATTTGGTCCCGCATGCACGTAAACCAGAATGGTGCTCTTACACTTAATGAATGAGTGTAAGTCATAGGTTTTGCCCGACCCAATGAAATCACAGGCTATGCAATTTCCACATCTAAAAGAAAAATCTGTGTACTAGGCGGTTACAAAAATTACGTCTTCGCCTGAAAGTGATAGCGGAGCATGTCTGACCAAATGGCCAATGTCTGGGTCTGCTTGTAAAATGCCCCAGTATCTCTTGAGGCTATTCCTCACCTCTTTGTGAGTAGCATCAAAGTTCCCAATGATGAGGGCAGGGCCTGACTCTTCGGGTCTGGGCTTTGGATTTAGGAGCTGTTCCCTATTAATAGAGAACGAGTGTTGATATGCGGTTTTTAGGATCTGTCTAGGATAGCCCTGTTTTTTTTAAATCTTTTTCTCAGATCCTCTGCTGCTTTCTGGAAGTCGGGTAATGTGAAGCAATTCTGTCGGATCCACAAGAACTGACTTTTTGGACACCCCTCTTAAGAGTGTGTGGGTGCCAGCTATACCACCTGATTAGACTGTTGGCAGTCGGTTTGTGAAACATATCCACACAATTCTCCTATCCCCTGCTTTGCTGATCCGTAAGTCCACAAAAGTGATGCAGTTGTCATGGATTTCTGCGGTGAAGAACAGGTCCAGGTCATTACAATTGAGGGCATTGACAAAGAATTTCCTATGATCTCCCCTTCATGAGGTCAGAATGTTGTCAATATAACAAAGCCATAGGTTAATGGGTGTTTGCTAAGGACACATACAGTGGGGTCCTGGCAACATCTCCAGTACTTCTAGGAGCACATTGTAGGTTTATCTAGACCGCCGTCTGGGCATTGAGTCTGTCCTCGATTGGTTCTTTCATCGGCATCCAAATAGTATTACAGCTCCAGAGGACATCTGTCTTGTGAGGGACTTGTCACAAGTACATGCGTGAATTGGATGTTACTCCACTTTTAAAAGTTTTTTCTAAATAAAGTTTATTATTTTGTTTTTAGAAGACCTATATACACCATTTATGTCTCAAGAATATGGTACATAACACAATATATCAAATAAAGTAAAATCTGGTTGTTGTATGGATCAGTACAAGAAAATGTAGACTAGCACATTCATGGTCACAGGTGTATATCCATCAAGCGAGCATGCAGAAAGCTAATAACAGAATAGCTGCACAACATTTCACATACAAACAATAGAACTGAGAAATGGGGATCATTCTAAATTAAAATGGTATTATAAAAAGTCACAAAAGTTCCAAACTGTGGTGTCACAATGGTTTTACCGCTGCGGGTCCCAGGAGTGAAGTGGGCTCAATTCCCAGTATCAGTATGCGTTTTTTTCGGGTCAGCGCGATTTTCCACTCCTCCCTCAAAAAGATCTTCCAATTATGCAAGCACTAGTGGGATGCCGTATACTCCAAATATTCCTCTCTCCACTACAGCTCCTGTAGGAAAAGCGCACCAATAGTGTAGCACAGTAAATGCTTCTCACCTGCACCTTTCCCTATTATACTCACAGCGGCAAATGGAAATCAGGCACCTCAGACACAATAGACACCACAATTCCTCTGATGTTCTTTTTCCTTAATTGTTCTATATAACATAAAATCTCCAATAGTGAAGAGCCGCTATTCAGTAGATAAAACCTTTTTTAATAATACACGCAAATGTAGGTAGACACACAAGCGAATAAAACAAATAGCAGCCTATTGCTCCTGCCCAATTGTGGTGTCTATTGTGTCTGATTGTGCCTGATTTCCACCTGCCCCTGTGAGTATAATAGGGAAAGGTGCAGGTGAGAAGCATTTACTGTGCTACACTATTGGTGCGCTTTTCCTACAGGAGCTGGAGTGGAAAGAGGAATATTTGGAGTATACGGCATCCCACTAGTGCTTGCATAATTGGAAGATCTTTTTGAGGGAGGAGGAATTAGTGGAAAATTGTGCGGACCCGAAAAAAATGCATAAAATGGTATTATACTTACTATAAATGAAAAAAAATAGAAGCTCTTTGCGCACATTTTTTGATCAAACATGTGTCGGGCCCATCTACCAGGTGTCAAGGTGGCTTCCGCAGACGGGTAGGAACCAGGTTCTAAGCAGAGTATAAATGGGGCTTCTGAGCAGAGTATAAGTGTAGCTGGTTCCTACACTGCCCTGAATATTGTAGGCTTAGGTCAGTCCAAGAGAGGCGGCATATTAGTGTTAGGTACCCATCTGCGGAAGCCACCTTGATGCCTGGTAGATGGGCCCAACACACATTTGATAAAAAATGTGCGCAAAGAGCTTCTATTTTTTCATTTATAGTAGGTATAATATCGTTTTAATTTAGAAGGATCCCCATTTCTCATTTCTATTGTTTGTATGTGAAATGTTGTGCAGCCATACTGTTATTAGCTTGTTGTATGGATCAGTAAGACAGCACCCATAGTCTGTGACTGGCCTATACTGTAAGTGGCATGCTTCATCTCACACTTCTAGTAGAGAATGGTTTGGTGGCACACAGAGTGTCTCACGGCTTTGCTATGTTCATGACTAGAGTTGAGCGAACACCTGGATGTTCGGGTTCGAGAAGTTCGGCCGAACTTCCCGGAAATGTTCGGGTTCGGGATCCGAACCCGATCCGAACTTCGTCCCGAACCCGAACCCCATTGAAGTCAATGGGGACCCGAACTTTTCGGCACTAAAACGGCTGTAAAACAGCCCAGGAAAGGGCTAGAGGGCTGCAAAAGGCAGCAACATGTAGGTAAATCCCCTGCAAACAAATGTGGATAGGGAAATGAATTAAAATAAAAATTAAATAAATAAAAATTAACCAAAATCAATTGGAGAGAGGTCCCATAGCAGAGAATCTGGCTTCCCGTCACCCACCACTGGAACAGTCCATTCTCAGATATTTAGGCCCCGGCACCCAGGCAGAGGAGAGAGGTCCCGTAACAGAGAATCTGGCTTCATGTCAGCAGAGAATCAGTCTTCATATCATAGCAGAGAATCAGGCTTCACGTCACCCACCACTGCAACAGTCCATTTTCATAAATTTAGGCCCAGCACCCAGGCAGAGGAGAGAGGTCCCGTAACAGACAATCTGGCTTCATGTCAGCAGAGAATTAGTCTGCATGTCATAGCAGAGAATGAGGCTTCACGTCAGCCACCACTGCAACAGTCCATTGGCATATATTTAGGCCCTGGCACCCAGACAGAGGAGAGGTTCATTCAACTTTGGGTAGCCTCGCAATATAATGGTAAAATGAAAATAAAAATAGGATTGAATGAGGAAGTGCCCTGGAGTCCAATAATATATGGTTAAGGGGAGGTAGTTAATGTCTAATCTGGACAAGGGACGGACAGGTCCTGTGGGATCCATGCCTGGTTCATTTTTATGAACGTCAGCTTGTCCACATTGGCTGTAGACAGGCGGCTGCGTTTGTCTGTAATGACGCCCCCTGCCGTGCTGAATACACGTTCAGACAAAACGCTGGCTGCCGGGCAGGCCAGCACCTCCAAGGCATAAAAGGCTAGCTCTGGCCACGTGGACAATTTAGAGACCCAGAAGTTGAATGGGGCCGAACCATCAGTCAGTACGTGGAGGGGTGTGCACACGTACTGTTCCACCATGTTAGTGAAATGTTGCCTCCTGCTAACACGTTGCGTATCAGGTGGTGGTGCAGTTAGCTGTGGCGTGTTGACAAAAGTTTTCCACATCTCTGCCATGCTAACCCTGCCCTCAGAGGAGCTGGCCGTGACACAGCTGCCTTGGCGACCTCTTGCTCCTCCTCTGCCTTGGCCTTGGGCTTCCACTTGTTCCCCTGTGACATTTGGGAATGCTCTCAGTAGCGCGTCTACCAACGTGCGCTTGTACTCGCGCATCTTCCTATCACGCTCCAGTGCAGGAAGTAAGGTGGGCACATTGTCTTTGTAGCGTGGATCCAGCAGGGTGGCAACCCAGTAGTCCGCACAGGTTAAAATGTGGGCAACTCTGCTGTCGTTGCGCAGGCACTGCAGCATGTAGTCGCTCATGTGTGCCAGGCTGCCCAGGGGTAAGGACAAGCTGTCCTCTGTGGGAGGCGTATCGTCATCGTCCTGCCTTTCCCCCCAGCCACGCACCAGTGATGGACCCGAGCTGCGTTGGGTGCCACCCCGCTGTGACCATGCTTCATCCTCATCCTCCTCCACCTCCTCCTCATCCTCGTCCTCCTCGTCCTCCAGAAGTGGGCCCTGGCTGGCCACATTTATACCTGGCCTCTGCTGTTGCCAAAAACCTCCCTCTGAGTCACTTCGAAGAGACTGGCCTGAAAGTGCTAAAAATGACCCCTCTTCCTCCTCCTCCTCCTCCTCCTGGGCCACCTCCTCTTCCATCATCGCCCTAAGTGTTTTCTCAAGGAGACATAGAAGTGGTATTGTAACGCTGATAACGGTGTCATCGCCACTGGCCATGTTGGTGGAGTACTCGAAACAGCGCAACAGGGCACACAGGTCTCGCATGGAGGCCCAGTCATTGGTGGTGAAGTGGTGCTGTTCTGTAGTGCGACTGACCCGTGCGTGCTGCAGCTGAAACTCCACTATGGCCTGCTGCTGCTCGCACAGTCTGTCCAGCATGTGCAAGGTGGAGTTCCACCTGGTGGGCACGTCGCATATGAGGCGGTGAGCGGGAAGGCCGAAGTTACGCTGTAGCGCAGACAGGCGAGCAGCAGCAGGATGTGAACGCCGGAAGCGCGAACAGGCGGCCCGCACTTTATGCAGCAGCTCTGACATGTCGGGGTAGTTGTGAATGAACTTCTGCACCACCAAATTCAGCACATGAGCCAAGCAAGGGATGTGCGTCAAATTGGCTAGTCCCAGAGCTGCAACGAGATTTCGCCCATTATCACACACCACCAGGCCGGGCTTGAGGCTCACCGGCAGCAACCACTCGTCGGTCTGTTGTTCAATACCCCGCCACAACTCCTGTGCGGTGTGGGGCCTGTCCCCCAAACATATGAGTTTCAGAATGGCCTGCTGACGTTTACCCCGGGCTGTGCTGAAGTTGGTGGTGAAGGTGTGTGGCTGACTGGATGAGCAGGTGGAAGAAGAGGAGGAGGAAGCCGAGAAGGAGGAGGTGGCAACAGGAGGCAAAGAATGTTGCCCTGCGATCCTTGGCGGCGGAAGGACGTGCGCCAAACTGCTCTCCGCCTGGGGCCCAGCTGCCACTACATTTACCCAGTGTGCAGTTAGGGAGATATAGCATCCCTGGCCGTGCTTACTGGTCCACGTATCTGTGGTTAGGTGGACCTTGCCACAGATGGCGTTGCGCAGTGCACACTTGATTTTATCGGATACTTGGTTGTGCAGGGAAGGCACGGCTCTCTTGGAGAAGTAGTGGTGGCTGGGAACAACATACTGTGGGACAGCAAGCGACATGAGCTGTTTGAAGCTGTCTGTGTCCACCAGCCTAAATGACAGCATTTCATAGGCCAGTAGTTTAGAAATGCTGGCATTCAGGGCCAGGGATCGAGGGTGGCTAGTTGGGAATTTACGCTTTCTCTCAAATGTTTGTGAGATGGAGAGCTGAACGCTGCCGTGTGACATGGTTGAGACGCTTGGTGACGGAGGTGGTGGTGGTGGTGTTGGTGGTACATCCCCTGTTTGCTGGGCGGCAGGTGCCAACGTTCCTCCAGAGGCGGAGGAAGAGGCTGAGGCGGCAGCAGCAGAAGAGGCCGAGGCGGCAGCAGCAGAAGAGGTAGCAGGGGGAGCCTGAGTGACTTCCTTGGTTTTAAGGTGTTTACTCCACTGCAGTTCATGCTTTGCATGCAGGTGCCTGGTCATGCAGGTTGTGCTCAGGTTCAGAACGTTAATGCCTCGCTTAAGGCTCTGATGGCACAGCGTGCAAACCACTCGGGTCTTGTCGTCAGCACATTGTTTGAAGAAGTGCCATGCCAGGGAACTCCTTGAAGCTGCCTTTGGGGTGCTCGGTCCCAGATGGCGGCGGGCAGTAGCAGGCGGAGTCTCTTGGCGGCGGGTGTTCTGCTTTTGCCCACTGCTCCCTCTTTTGCTACGCTGTTGGCTCGGTCTCACCACTGCCTCTTCCTCCGAACTGTGAAAGTCAGTGGCACGACCTTCATTCCATGTGGGGTCTAGGACCTCATCATCCCCTGCATCGTCTTCCACCCAGTCTTGATCCCTGACCTCCTGTTCAGTCTGCACACTGCAGAAAGACGCAGCAGTTGGCACCTGTGTTTCGTCATCATCAGAGACATGCTGAGGTGGTATTCCCATGTCCTCATCATCAGGAAACATAAGTGGTTGTGCGTCAGTGCATTCTATATCTTTCACCGCTGGGGAAGGGCTAGGTGGATGCCCTTGGGAAACCCTGCCAGCGGAGTCTTCAAACAGCATAAGAGACTGCTGCATAACTTGAGGCTGAGACAGTTTCCCTGGTATGCATGGGGGTGATGTGACAGACTGATGGGGTTGGTTTTCAGGCGCCATCTGTGCGCTTTCTGCAGAAGACTGGGTGGGAGATAATGTGAACGTGCTGGATCCACTGTCGGCCACCCAATTGACTAATGCCTGTACCTGCTCAGGCCTTACCATCCTTAGAACGGCATTGGGCCCCACCATATATCGCTGTAAATTCTGGCGGCTACTGGGACCTGAGGTAGTTGGTACACTAGGACGTGTGGATGTGGCAGAACGGCCACGTCCTCTCCCAGCACCAGAGGGTCCACTAACACCACCACGACCATGTCCATGTCCGCGTCCCTTACTAGATGTTTTTCTCATTGTTATGGTTCACCACAACAACAAAAATATTATTTGGCCCAATGTATTGTATTCAAATTCAGCGGGATATAAATTTGAGGCCTAGTATTTAGGCGCTGGGTGACCGGTATGGATTTACTAACAGAATTAGACTTGGAAATGCACAGTAGCGTGTGTGTGAAGTTATTCTGAATGACCCTATGTGCACCTTGAATATTATATACCCTTTTAGGGATAGATTTCAAATAGCTCTGATATAGCAGGAACCACTAAATTATGAAATTGCTAAATTGGGAATTGTACTTCAACCCAGAACAAAAAATGTGCTTTGACGGACACTAAATAACTTTCCCAGCCACAACAGTACAGCGGTAACGAGAGATTTAGCGGGATATAAATTTGAGGCCTAGTATTTAGGCGCTGGGTGACCGGTATGGATTTAGCGACAGAATTAGACTTGGAAATGCACAGTAGCGTGTGTGTGAAGTTATTCTGAATGACCCTATGTGCACCTTGAATATTATATACCCTTTTAGGGATAGATTTCAAATAGCTCTGATATAGCAGGAACCACTAAATTATGAAATTGCTAAATTGGGAATTGTACTTCAACCCAGAACAAAAAATGTGCTTTGACGGACACTAAATAACTTTCCCAGCCACAACAGTACAGCGGTAACGAGAGATTTAGCGGGATATAAATTTGAGGCCTAGTATTTAGGCGCTGGGTGACCGGTATGGATTTAGCGACAGAATTAGACTTGGAAATGCACAGTAGCGTGTGTGTGAAGTTATTCTGAATGACCCTATGTGCACCTTGAATATTATATACCCTTTTAGGGATAGATTTCAAATAGCTCTGATATAGCAGGAACCACTAAATTATGAAATTGCTAAATTGGGAATTGTACTTCAACCCAGAACAAAAAATGTGCTTTGACGGACACTAAATAACTTTCCCAGCCACAACAGTACAGCGGTAACGAGAGATTTAGCGGGATATAAATTTGAGGCCTAGTATTTAGGCGCTGGGTGACCGGTATGGATTTAGCGACAGAATTAGACTTGGAAATGCACAGTAGCGTGTGTGTGAAGTTATTCTGAATGACCCTATGTGCACCTTGAATATTATATACCCTTTTAGGGATAGATTTCAAATAGCTCTGATATAGCAGGAACCACTAAATTATGAAATTGCTAAATTGGGAATTGTACTTCAACCCAGAACAAAAAATGTGCTTTGACGGACACTAAATAACTTTCCCAGCCACAACAGTACAGCGGTAACGAGAGATTTAGCGGGATATAAATTTGAGGCCTAGTATTTAGGCGCTGGGTGACCGGTATGGATTTAGCGACAGAATTAGACTTGGAAATGCACAGTAGCGTGTGTGTGAAGTTATTCTGAATGACCCTATGTGCACCTTGAATATTATATACCCTTTTAGGGATAGATTTCAAATAGCTCTGATATAGCAGGAACCACTAAATTATGAAATTGCTAAATTGGGAATTGTACTTCAACCCAGAACAAAAAATGTGCTTTGACGGACACTAAATAACTTTCCCAGCCACAACAGTACAGCGGTAACGAGAGATTTAGCGGGATATAAATTTGAGGCCTAGTATTTAGGCGCTGGGTGACCGGTATGGATTTAGCGACAGAATTAGACTTGGAAATGCACAGTAGCGTGTGTGTGAAGTTATTCTGAATGACCCTATGTGCACCTTGAATATTATATACCCTTTTAGGGATAGATTTCAAATAGCTCTGATATAGCAGGAACCACTAAATTATGAAATTGCTAAATTGGGAATTGTACTTCAACCCAGAACAAAAAATGTGCTTTGACGGACACTAAATAACTTTCCCAGCCACAACAGGACAGCGGTAACGAGAGATTTAGCGGGATATAAATTTGAGGCCTAGTATTTAGGCGCTGGGTGACCGGTATGGATTTAGTGACAGAATTAGACTGGGATATGGCCAAAAAATAACCACACTATTGCTGGTTAAATGCACTTGGTGACGGGCGCAGCTTGCCCCTGATGTAGTATATGGCCAAAAAATGAACAGACTATTGCTGGTTAAATGCACTTGGTGTCACAGCTTGACGAACCACACTACTGAGGGTTAAATGCACTTGGTGACGGGCGCAGCTTGCCCCTGATGTAGTATATGGCCAAAAAATGAACAGACTATTGCTGGTTAAATGCACTTGGTGACGGGCGCAGCTTGCCCCTGATTTAGTATATGGCCAAAAAATGAACAGACTATTGCTGGTTAAATGCACTTGGTGTGATAGCTTGACCAACCACACTACTGAGGGTTAAATGCACTTGGTGACGGGCGCAGCTTGCCCCTGATGTAGTATACGGCCAAAAAATGAACAGACTATTGCTGGTTAAATGCACTTGGTGTCACAGCTTGACGAACCACACTACTGAGGGTTAAATGCACTTGGTGACGGGCGCAGCTTGCCCCTGATGTAGTATATGGCCAAAAAATAAACAGACTATTGCTGGTTAAATGCACTTGGTGTGACAGCTTCACCCTGATGTAGGCTTTAGCCAAAAAACAACCACACCATTGAGGGTTAAATGCACTTGGTGACAGGCGCAGCTTGCCCCTGATTTAGTATATGGCCAAAAAATGAACAGACTATTGCTGGTTAAATGCACTTGGTGTGACAGCTTCACCCTGATGTAGGCTTTAGCCAAAAAACAACCACACCATTGAGGGTTAAATGCACTTGGTCGCAGCTTGGATGCACTTGGTCGCAGCACCGCACAAGATACAAAATGGCCGCCGATCACCCCAGAAAAAAGTGACTGACAAACGGTCTGGGCAGCCTAAAAACAGTGAGTGAGCATTTGAATTTCAGCAGCTCAATGATGCACAGCTGCAGATCGATCGATTAATCAAGTGAAGTCCTTTGGAGGAGTTAATCTGCCTAATCTCGCCCTACTGTCGCATCCGCAACCTCTCCCTACGCTAATCAGAGCAGAGTGACGGGCGGCGCTATGTGACTCCAGCTTAAATAGAGGCTGGGTCACATGGTGCTCTGGCCAATCACAGCCATGCCAATAGTAGGCATGGCTGTGACGGCCTCTTGGGGCAAGTAGTATGACGCTTGTTGATTGGCTGCTTTGCAGCCTTTCAAAAAGCGCCAAGAAAGCGTCACAAAAGCGCCAAGAAAGCGACGAACACCGAACCCGAACCCGGACTTTTACGAAAATGTCCGGGTTCGGGTCCGTGTCACGGACACCCCAAAATTCGGTACGAACCCGAACTATACAGTTCGAGTTCGCTCATCCCTATTCATGACCTCTTAGAGTAAACCTTTACTGCAATACAACAATTGGCTTCTACATGTCGGTTTTCAACACATGTAAAAATGGGTCACAAAACACAAAACAAAATGACTGGGTCTATATGCATGGACATGGGAAAAGTCTTAAAAACTCCAGAGCACAGGTCCTGAACTATGCAGTATCTAGGCATAGTGTTCTGCTGGGCTCAAATCCAATAACCAGGGCAGCTGCAATACCTCTGACAACCTCAATGATCCTGTAACAGAGTCAGCCATAGTACCCCAGAACAGCGACAATTACAAAAAAGAGATCAACATTACCCCCATACTAATGCTTGTAACAATAATAGTCACAGTGCTGTTCTAAGAGCGCAGCTTTAGTGCCCTCATAGCAAGGTCGGTCACAGTGACCCCATAGCAGTACCTGTTAGAGTATCCCCATTTAGAAAGCATATAAAGGAACATGAGCCATACTAGTCAGTATGCCTGTGAGCGGCTGCTCTGCTCTATCTGACCTTTGTCTATGTCCTTGAATTCTATTCTGTATAATCAGTGACCAAAGGGCTTCTCAGAGGAAATCTCTAATTGTCGGTTGTGGGATTTCCTCTTCTATCAGATGTCCTCCTGGCTGTTTTGTGATGTTGGTGTTTATGCTCTTGGTCAGCAATAATCAGCATCACTTTGCATCTGGCAGACACAGTCAACTCCTGGGGCCGTCTGGGGTACTGGTCCAGGATCAGGGTACATATCATGGGGTTCACGTTAATTGATTATGTGTGATTGGAATCTTCAGTTTCTTTACCTGGAAAAAAGTTTCTTTGCATGGGAAAAAAACAGCAATACCTCCATTGTCTTTTTACTTTGCACATTTTACTCTCAGGGTCAGTACGATTACAGCGATACCAAATACATATTGTTTTTATTTTTTAAGTTTTACTACTTTGCACAAAAAAAACTTTAAAAAAAAAACATCCCAAGAACCATAACTTTTTTATTTTTCTTCGGAGCTGTGGGAGGCCTTGATTTATGCGGTATGGTTTGCTATTTTCATTGGTATCATTTTGGGATACATATGACATTCTGATTGCTTTTTATTCCATTATTTCTGGTAAAAAACAGCAATTCGCCATGTGTGATAAATTACTTGATAATCATATAGTTCGGGTCATTATGAATGCGGCAATACCCTTTTCAAATTTTTCCATTGAAAAACATTTTTTTTCAATGGAAAAAGGTATGTTTTTTAAATTGGATTTTCCTAAATATTTTTTTTTACACTTATCAGTCCCACAAGCGGACTTTGACATGTGATCCTTTGATTGCTTCCATAATACTGTGTACTATATATGTAGTACAGTGTATTATATTGTCAATAGTACACTGAAAGGCAGCCTATTAAGCTGCACCAAAGGCATGCACAGAGGGCAGACCTAGGGGCCTTCACTGGACCCACTGCTGTCATGTACAGACAACGGCACCCTGTGATCTCATTTGCAGCAGTACCAATGGCTTACAGAGGGAGCCCCTTCCCTCTGAAACCACCTAGATGCTATGGTCAATATTGACTGCGGTATCTAAACGGTTAAAAGGCCAGGGTCAGCACTTTTGATGATCTGAACCTTATGAGCAAAAGCATGGCTGTCATAAGACAGATGAACTCTGGTTTTTCGCTGCACAAGAAACTCAAGCAGAGTTTAGGCTAGGCCCCTGTAAGGCCTCATGCACACGACCGTATTTTATTTCCGTGTCTGTTCCGTTTTTTTTGGCGGATAGAATGCGGACCCATTCATTTCAATGTGTCCGCAAAAAACGTGTGCTGTCCGCATCAGTATGTCCGTTTCTCTGCAAAAAAAATAGTGCATGTCCTATTTTTTTCTAGTTTGCAGACAAGGATAGGCATTATTACAATGGATCCGCAAAAAAAACAGATCCGCAAAAAAACCGGATGCCATACGGACCGCAAAACACATACGGTCGTATGCATGTAGCCTAAAAAGGAGTATTAGTGGTCACTAAGTGGATTTTTACGCAGAAACATTAGAAATACACATACAGTTAACAGATACATAGTCTGCTATATAAATAATGTATGCCAAAAGTGCATACATTTTCTCTAGTTTGCTTTCCTGTAATTTTTTTTTTAAACTGGATGCAAAAGCGCAAATGTCCGTGCTAATCCATCAAGCAGAAAAACGGATGCATCACTTTCCAGCACAATCCGGCAAAAAAAAAGTAATACGCGGATCCCAAAACCAGATTGCAATAGTATCCGTTTTTCCATGTGTTTAATGATCCGTATTCTTTTTTGCTTTTGCTTTTTTCTTCCCACTGAAACACCCCGATCCAAAAAAGGGCAACGATCCAACCAATAACAGGTCACACAATCCACCCCTTTTTTTTGCCATCTTTGCAAAAAAAAAAAAAAAATGGCCAATTCAATAATCATAACAAGCATTCAGGCACTGACCATACTGTCTATGTGAGGCCCTCTCGCAAACCTTCAAAGTTGTAGTACAATCACAGAACAAGAAACACATGGCATGCCTGGAAAACGGGAACGTCCCTGAAACGTCGCACAAGTGCTCGATGCGCTTCAGTCTACCTGTGTGTTTTACTTTGTTTATGGACTAAATTGTCTATGAATTGAAAGCCACTGACCTGGAACTTTATTAGCTAACATTATGGAAGCCCAAATGTAACTATACCTTCACAGTTATGATTGGAAGGAAGCCATTATGCTAACTTTTTTGAAAACTAACAACAAATGTGAATACTTAAAAAAAAATGGTATACATAGTCCTGTCTGTCACAAAAAATTAGGACTGTATGTATGCATAATCATTAAAAGGTTTCTAGTGTTGTAGGGAATTCTTTTGACATGCAATTGGGCCTACAGCTCGTGTTCATTGCCAATGGTGGATATGACCATTTTGGATATCTGTTTTTGTAAAACTGTAGCTGTTGAGTAAATAATGTACATTGCAAAAATTATTGTACTGACAGATACTTGAACCATAAAGTAATGTAAAGTTTACTATAACCATGTAAATATAATAAAACACATACCCTATAGGTCTACAGTATTCTACTAAGTTATACCTCATTCACACGTCAGTGTTCGGTCAGTGATTTCCATCAGTGATTGTGAGCCAAAACCAGGTGCGGGTCTAAACACTGAACAGAAGCAGATCTTTCCCTTATATCTTATGTCCGTGGAGGCTCCAGTCCTGGTTTTGGCTCACCATCACTGACCAAAACACTGACGTGTGAATGAGGTTTTAAATATGGTTCCAATATTTCCATCCTAATCCCTCTCTCTGTGCACTTACCTACTTGACATAATTCCATGAAACCAGTCAGGAAGACCATCATCTGAACCCTGCATCACTGGCATTTCCATTGGTCTCCTACTTAATGTCCCTTTCTTGTCATTTTTTGACATTCCTGGATGGGTTCCTTGTTCTGTGTTAGGATCTCTACACTGGTAGCATCTCCTGTATATATACAGGTATGGGTATGCATGATTTGCCTATTTGACTTCTCCATCTAGTGAGAGAAAATCATCAATGCATCTATTGTTTTAGAAACAGAACATGAATCTATTCCTATTCTCTTACATTGAGTCCTATTCAACAACAGTTAAAAACATTATATGAAAGTTTATAAGCACATAGTGTTTTTCATGCATGCAAATAGTTACAACATTTTTTAAAAGTATACAGGGAGTGCAGAATTATTAGGCAAGTTGTATTTTTGAGGATTAATTTTATTATTGAACAACAACCATGTTCTCAATGAACCCAAAAAACTCATTAATATCAAAGCTGAATATTTTTGGAAGTAGTTTTTAGTTTGTTTTTAGTTTTAGCTATTTTAGGGGGATATCTGTGTGTGCAGGTGACTATTACTGTACATAATTATTAGGCAACTTAACAAAAAACAAATATATACCCATTTCAATTATTTATTTTTACCAGTGAAACCAATATAACATCTCAACATTCACAAATATACATTTCTGACATTCAAAAACAAAACAAAAACAAATAAGTGACCAATATAGCCACCTTTCTTTGCAAGGACACTCAAAAGCCTGCCATCCATGGATTCTGTCAGTGTTTTGATCTGTTCACCATCAACATTGCGTGCAGCAGCAACCACAGCCTCCCAGACACTGTTCAGAGAGGTGTACTGTTTTCCCTCCTTGTAAATCTCACATTTGATGATGGACCACAGGTTCTCAATGGGGTTCAGATCTGGTGAACAAGGAGGCCATGTCATTAGATTTTCTTCTTTTATACCCTTTCTTGCCAGCCACGTTGTGGAGTACTTGGACGCGTGTGATGGAGCATTGTCCTGCATGAAAATCATGTTTTTCTTACCTTGCAGACTTCTTCCTGTACCACTGCTTGAAGAAGGTGTCTTCCAGAAACTGGCAGTAGGACTGGGAGTTGAGCTTGACTCCATCCTCAACCCAAAAAGGCCCCACAAGCTCATCTTTGATGATACCAGCCCAAACCAGTACTCCACCTCCACCTTGCTGGCGTCTGAGTCGGACTGGAGCTCTCTGCCCTTTACCAATCCAGCCATCTGGCCCATCAAGACTCACTCTCATTTCATCAGTCCATAAAACCTTAGAAAAATCAGTCTTGAGATATTTCTTGGCCCAGTCTTGACGTTTCAGCTTGTGTGTCTTGTTCAGTGGTGGTCGTCTTTCAGCCTTTCTTACCTTGGCCATGTCTCTGAGTATTGCACACCTTGTGCTTTTGGGCACTCCAGTGATGTTGCAGCTCTGAAATATGGCCAAACTGGTGGCAAGTGGCATCTTGGCAGCTGCACGCTTGACTTTTCTCAGTTCATGGGCAGTTATTTTGCGCCTTGGTTTTTCCACACGCTTCTTGCGACCCTGTTGACTATTTTGAATGAAACGCTTGATTGTTCGATGATCACGCTTCAGAAGCTTTGCAATTTTAAGAGTGCTGCATCCCTCTGCAAGATATCTCACTATTTTTGACTTTTGTCAAAAGTCCTTCTTTTGACCCATTTTGCCAAAGGAAAGGAAGTTGCCTAATAATTATGTACACCTGATATAGGGTATTGATGTTATTAGACCACACGCCTTCTCATTACAGAGATGAACATCACTTAATATGCTTAATTGGTAGTAGGCTTTCGAGCCTATACAGCTTGGAGTAAGACAACATGCATAAAGAGGATGATGTGGTCAAAATACTCATTTGCCTAATAATTCTGCACGTAGTGTTTAACATAGCCTTGGCTGGAAAATATAAACATCTTTTTGGATACTTTGGGACTATTGTAACGTTTAAAAATCCAGTGGGAGAGATTTACCAAGTTAAATGTTCCAGAATTCTTGGTCAGTGTGACAATCAGTTACACTGATTGTGTGCACCAACCGTTTCAGGGGAGCCACCATGCCGCTAACTCCCGTGGTTGACAGCTGACCCACTGGGGTCAGAGACACTAAGGCAAAGTGCAAAGAGATCAGGTAAAACTCATAGTCCGTAACAGGCCAATGTGGGGCAGGCAGAATTTGTGCAAAACCAAGAGCAGGGCAGGCAGAGGGTCAGTACGGTGATCGGCACAGGTCAGGTCAGGTGACAGGGGGGCAGAATCCAGTAATGAAGTGAAAGTCGGTACATGGGCAGACAAGCAGACTATAGCACCTTTTCAAGCTACTAAACCTATTGTTGATTCAGTCAATGAGACAAACAGCACATATAGCAGAGCTGATTAAAACTTTGAAAGCAGGTGCACACAGAACCAAAGGAGGGTTTACCAATACTGCAAAATGAGGTGAAGTTCAATGAAGAATGTGTCCAATAGACACACAGGATACAGGTGCCCAGACCCACTGCCAGAGCACCGGAACTGCGACAGACACAGGGTGAGTGGAGCTTTGCCTAAAGTACCAGGGCAGCAGTGGGCACAGGCATAACAATCACTTTTAAAAGCTGGTCTTTCACTTTTTGGTGCCTCCCTAGACAAATCGGTGCAACACAGAGACTGGTATGCAGATTACCGAGAAGGGAGTATATTGAAATGCAAAGTAGTCCTACCAATGGCTGGTATAAAAGTGGTATATATATAGAGAAATATGTCTAACATGTCTTATGATCTACAAAGAAAAGGGGGTCAGTCAGCACCTCCCAATGCGCAGGTGCACGCTGCCATGGCTGAAAACAGAAAAAAAGCGAAATGCAACAGCACCCTGCAAACCAGGTAAAGTACAATAATGCCATAGTCACAAAAATTATTATAGTGCTAATGCTATGCTTATTTATAAAGTGAGATGCTTGGCAAATGCATTTTGTACAAAACCATCTGAGCCCGTCTGCCGAACGTCAAGGCGATCTCTGTTAGACGGGTCCTAACACAAAATACTACCTGTTACCTTTGCAATACTGCAAAATGAGGTGAAGTTCAATGAAGAATGTGTCCAATAGACACACAGGTGCCCAGACCCACTGCCAGAGCACCTGAACTGCGACAGACACAGGGTGAGTGGAGCTTTGCCTAAAGTACCAGGGCAGCAGTGGGCACAGGCATAACAATCACTTTTAAAAGCTGGTCTTTCACTTTTTGGTGCCTCACTAGACAAATCGGTGCAACACAGAGACTGGTATGCAGATTACAGAGAAGGGAGTAGATTGAAATGCAAAATGTTGGCACAAAGTAGGCCTACCAATAGCTGGTATAAAACTGGTATATATAGAGAGAAATATGTCTAACATGTCTTATGATCTACAAAGAAAAGGGGGTTAGTCAGCACCTCCCAATGCGCAGGTGCACGCTGCCATGGCTGAAATCAGAAAAAAAGCAGAATGCAGCAGCACCCTGCAAACCAGGTAAAGTACAATAATGCCATAGTCACAAAAATTATTATAGTGCTAATGCTATGCTTATTTATAAAGTGAGATGCTTGGCAAATGCATTTGTACAAAACCATCTGAGCCCGTCTGCCGAACGTCAAGGCGATCTCTGTTAGACGGGTCCTAACACTAAATACTACCTGTTATGCGCCAAAATGGCCGCCATAAAGTTCCGGAAGTGTTGGATTCACATGGATGCTGGGTCCGCTCTGCCTTTTACCATTTTTGGTGCCAAAATTGCCTCCATTACTTACAAGGGATGGAGTTACCAACATGAATGCCGAGCCCACTAGCCATTAGGTGAATTATGGGAATTTGTCTCATGTGTCCACCCCTATGTCACATGTAGAACACAAAATAAAGTGGATGGGACTAGAGATGAGCAAATGGATCCTTACGAATTGATTTGTCTCATTATGTAGAGTTCTACACCTGCGAGGGGGGGTTCCCCAAAGCTGAAGACGCTTCCCCTGCCCCTTGTTTGACAAGGCCGGACAGCTCGGTGGGCTCTGCCAATCTCAAGCCTGCGCCAGCTCAAGTGCAGAGGCTCTGCTTCTGCATCCAGAGCAGCGACTGTTCATGCGCTGCTGCCTGGAAGTGTACCGGTACATGCACAGTCCCTGCTCCGGTATCGTAGACAGAGCCTCTGCACTTCTCCCGCTACTCCGAGGAGTGGTGCAGGCACAAGGATTGTCAATCATGCAGCAGATCTTATACTTCCTTGTCTGCCCAACAATTACAACCCTTGTTCTCAGACATCATTTATTGATACCTTATCCTTTAAGTCAGTTAATAAGTAACAAATACAGGAGCTCTTCTCATTCAACCCAGTGGGAATTGTACAAGGGTGGATGAACTGACTACATGTGCAGCTTTATTTTGGGGCTTTTTATGCTGGCCATTTGCACCATGTACACGAGCTTGTAAAAGTGGAGTGGAAAGTAGCCATTGCTGGTTGCTTGGCCTGGATTTAAACATATTTATGGATACTGGGGGAGATTTATCAAAACTGGTATAAAGGAAAACTGGATTAATTGCCCATAGCAGATTCCATGGGTTCCTATGGGCAACTAAGCCAGTTTTCCTTTACAACAGGTTTGATAAATCTCCGCCACTGACTAAAAATGTTGCAACATTTTTGCTCAGTCTTACTCCAGTAGGTGGGGGGGGAGTAACAGGTCTAGGCATATTTAACATGGACCTGTAACCCACCTGATATGTCCGTTTTAGTAAGTACTTGCATTCCGCAATGTAATAACAATTCTAGGAGCCGCTCCTATCTCAAGAATGGGGCCCTTAAGTGTATGGAGAGCAAGCCGCACATGTGTGGCCACCCCTCCATTCACACTGTCTAGTCTCCTGACCAGTTCAGCAGGTGCAATAGCATCACCGCATTGCACCTGCTGCTGGGGAGAGCAGTGGCCCGTGGAGCAGACAGCTCCCTGCTTCACCATTCAACTGTATCTATGCCTTGAAGACCCAGATACAGTTAAAATCGGAATATACAAGGCATTTTGGTGCAATAGGCAGATTAGGCAAACGGTGTCCCCTTTGTAAAAATAATTAAAAACGACCTTACTTGCTAAGGCTACGTTCATATCTTTGATCCGGCAGACTTATAGGATCTGGTGCTGTACTCGGCTGTTTCTGGATGGTGTGACTGTGTGCATTTCTGACCATTTCAGGTCAGCTCCAAATGGTTTGGGGCCTCAGTTCTCATGATCACTGTGGGTCCCAGCGATCTAATATTTATCCTTAATCCTGTGGACTTAATATAACCAGAATACCCCTTTAAATTTGAGCAATTTTAGTAATTGATCTAGTAAGGTGTGGTAAAATCACAGCTAGATTCTTTATCTAAGGCCTCCTGCATGCGATTCGTTTACTGGCCGTTTTTTGCATTCCGTATATGGTCCGTATACGGAACCATTCATTTCAATGGTCCCGCAAAAAAAAACTGAATGTACTCCGTATGCATTCTGTTTCCGTATTTCCGTTCCGTTTAAAGATAGAACATGTTCTATTATTGCCCGCAAATCACGTTCCGTGGCTCCATTCAAGTCAATGGGTCAGCAAAAAAACAGAACACATACGGAAATGCATCCGTATGTCTTCCGTTTCCGTTCCATTTTTTGTGGAACCATCGATTGAAAATGTTATGCCCAGCCCAATTTTATCAATGTAATTACTGTATACTGTATATGCCATACGGAAAGACGGAACGGAAAGACAAAACAGAAACGGAAACATAAAATGTAACAACGGATCCGTGAAAAACAGACCGCAAAACACTGAAAAAGCCATACGGTCGTGTGTAGGAGGCCTAAGGCTAGTTTCACAATTGCGGCTGTCCTCTCCGGCAGGCTGTTCTGGCATAAGGTAGAATGCAGGGAATCGACCGGACAAAAAACGTGTTTTTGTCCAATCGATTCCTGGCATATTTGCCGGGTAGTCGCCAGCTCTCTGCTGGACCCCATTACAGTCACTGAGGTCTGGAGGGCAGGCGGCAGAATCTGGCAATGCTGTATCCAGAGAACTGCAACAGGCTGTTCTCTGCCGGAACAGCCTGCCATAGAGGACAGCCACAGATGTGAAATCAGCCTGAAGCGTCATCTTTTTTTGCATGATCTTTGTAAATTTAAATAAAGAAAAACTAGGTATGCACTCCTTCTAGTTTTGCATATAGAATCACTAATTTAATATAAAGAAATATAAAATTACAGAATATAAAATAAAATAAAAAATAAAAAAATTCATAGTCACTTCATTCCCAATTATGACACATGAAACATTAGTGGCTATATATTAATTCCAACACAAAAGAGATGAATGAATATGATTATCTATGTCCAATTCCCACAATACACAGAGTGTAAAGAATCCGATGGGATTGGAGGAAGCTGCAACAATACTATCTCTCAATATTTGGTGGTATTAACATAGACGCATAAATACAGATAACCAATAGGGTATAGGAGATGCCGCAAATTAGAAGACTCAGTGCACAATCAAGTATTTACTAACATTCATCAACATCATCCCACAACATTCCATAAAGGCATAGACTGGCTATAGTAGGTAGTGCTGAGTTAGATAGCAAGTCCAGCTTGCGTGTTGTGCCTGGTTTGTAAAACAAAGTTCATTGTTGCCAACAATGTTAGTTTCCTGCTTACCCCCCTCCCAAAATACCATACATTATTGTATATAATATTGTACAATTAACCCCTTGGTGACAGACAATACACCTTTTTACAGTAGTCACTAAGGGGCCTTCGGCTAGGTTGTTGCCTTTTTATGGAGGCCTAGTCTAACTGCTGCGCGGTTCTACTGTGCAACAATGAGCAGGAGCTTGGCTGTGGCAAGGAATCCAGGCTCCTGCTCTAATGCCCCGGATTGGCAGAAGCGCTGATCCTGGCTGTTTAACTCCTTAGATGCCACCGTCAATAACGACCACTGCATCTAAGCGGTTCCAAGAGAGGGAGTTCCCTATGTTAGGCATTGGTACCCCCACAAATGAGATTGTGGGGTGCTGATGGCTTAGCATGGCAGCTGGGGGCCTAATGAAGATCCCCATACCTGCATGATAGTGCCTGTCAGTATAGTACTTGCCCATCTGCAATCCCACATCAGGGCTGAGTACTAGGCCATTGCGTCGTCTTCAGGCTGCTTCCAGGGCCTGGTCTTGTTGCGCAGCATCACAGATCAGACACCAATCACAGCTGGACCTTGTGACCCAAGCGCCATGATGTCATCGCTGGGTAGCGTGGGTTGCAGCAAAGTTACCTGAGATTGATGACGTCAGTGACGGATCACATGATCCACTGGGCCAATCGGATTCTGCCCTGGGCCTGCTCATCCAGGAAGCGGGGTATTTAAATTGTTTGGTGTTATCTCTTGACCTTCACTAACATTCATCCGACTTCTTTCTGAAAAGTAGTCCTGCAAAAAGTCCTCACACAGCTCCGTATAAAAAATAAAGAAGTTTTGAGATGTGGCAATGCAAAAACATTCTTTTATTTAAAGATATTTTATTGTGTAACAGTAGTGAAACATAAAAAAAAAAAAAATGTATTTGGTATCGCTGTAATCGGACTGATCCAGAGAGTAAAGTTTGTTATTTATGCGGGAAAATAAACACCTCAAAATGTATTAAAGGGGTTATCCCACTTAGCGTTTTTATACTTACCTGCTGCCACCGCGCGTTCACTCCCTGGATTCTGGCTGGGGCGGGCTTCATCTTGATTGAAGTCTTCTCCCGGCCGTGCCGTGCGCTGGACTGAATGTGCACGCCGCCGCGCATGCGCAATGGTGACTTATTCCTACAGAGCAGGCGTGCGCGTTCGCAGCTCTGTACTATTCTGGCTGGGAAGAAGTCACTGTCGCGCATGCGCGGCAGCGTGCGCATTCAGAACAGCGAGCGGACCGGCCGGGAGAAAAGAAGGAGTCTTCTGGGCAAGCGCGACCTTCTGGCTTTTGGAGAAGAGCAGTGGTCGTAACCAGGGGAGACCGAGTCACAACAATCAGGTAAGTGGGTATGAATTTTATCCTAATCGGTGGGGATTTGTTAATAAAGTATATTTACAAAAATGATCACTGTCAAATCATTAACAGATTTAACTAGTGATCATTATGATGGGATAACCCCTTTAAGTAAAACCTCAGTGGCAGTTTTGTAGTTTTTTCCCACACCCCCTGAAAGTTAATAAGTTAGGCCCCTTTCACACGAGTGAGTTTTCCATGTGGGTGCAACGTATGACATGAACACATAGCACCCGCATCAGTTCTGCTTGAAAAACGCAGCATGTTCTATATTCTGCGGGGTTTTTTTACGCAGCCCTGGTCCATAGAAGTAAATGGGACATCAGTGAAAAACGCATCGCATCCGGAAGCAAGTGCGGATGCAATGTGTTTTTTACTGATGGTTGCTAAGAGATGTTGTTTGTAAACCTTCAGCTTTTTATCACACGCGTGAAAAACGCATGAAAACACACCCGCGCGAAAAAAACTGAACAACTGAACGCAATCGCATATAAAAGTGACTAAACTTGCTTGCAAAATGGTGTGAATTTCACTAAACGCAGCATCCGGAGCCAATCCGTCACGCACGTGTGAAAGAGGCCTTAATCAGTAAGTTACATCTACCATAAAATGGGGCAATTAAAAACTAAAACTTGTCGTGCAAAAAAACAAGCCCTCATATGGCTACATAGACTGAAAAATAAAAAAGTTATAGCTCTTGGAAGGCGACAATGAAAAAAAAATTGCTTGCTCCTAAAGGCCCAAAAACAGACTGGTCACTAAGGGGTTAAGTGGAAAAATGAAATAGACAGTAATAGCAATTAGAAGCCTTTGTAACTGTTGAAATAATGGAAAAATAACTAAATTTACATCAGTCATGTAAATTCTCACTCTATACTTAGGTGCACATTACATCACTTGCAAATATTATGGAAAGATGCAGATTTGCAAGTCAAATAAAAAGCACACATTTCTAGTTCAATGTTTCACCCTGCCAATAGTCAAAGTGTTATCTCTACAGCATTTTTGTATATTTATTTTATTTAAAGGTGTATTCCAGTTGTAACAAGCTATCCCCTATCAACAGGTTTGGGATAACTATTAAACCTCATTCACACATCAGTGTTCGGTCAGTGATTTCCATCAGTGATTGTGAGCCAAAACCAGGACTGGAGCCTCCACAGACATCAGGTATAAGGGAAAGATCTGCATCTGTTCTGTGTTTACAGCGCACCTGGTTTTGGCTCAAAATCACTGATGGAAATCACTGACTGTGTGAATTAGGTGACATGCACACGACCGTTGTGTGTTTTGCGGTCCGCAAATTGCGGATCCGCAAAACACGGAAGGCAATTTGCGTAATGGCACGGACAGCCATTGATATAACTGACTATTCTTGTCTGCAAAACGGACAAGAATAGGACAGGTTATATTTTTTTGCGGACCACGGAACGGAGCAACGGATGCGGACAGAACAACGGTCGTGTGCATGAGGCCTAAGGGCCTAGATTGGTAAAAGGCCGACTTTTGGGATCGCAACCGATTATGAGAATGGGGACCCTGTAACCCTCAGCAATCCCATGAGTGGTGCCAGAGTCTTCATAGGGTAAGAGGTCTCTGTTGAGATCTGTAGGGGTCCCAGCAGTCAGACCCCTACCGATATAATAGTTAACTTGTTGCAACCGGAATATAGCAAAGAAAGAGAATAAAAAAGGACAATAGTCAGAGACAGGGGCGTTGCTAGGGTCTCAAAAGATCCGGGGCCCAAGCCCCAATACATATGTGCCATATTCTCAAAGTATCTGCCCTAAACACACAAGCTCGTCCTAGGACTAAAGACATATTTTACTTGCTGCATGGACACTAACAAACATACAGCACTATATACCTCTCACATCCAGTACCTCCCAGGTGATGTCTCCTCTGATTTTGATGTTTTTCTTCCCCATCTTCTCCATTCGGGCCAGACAACTTCTTTCAACCGCATCTTGTCTCTGCTGAATTTACCAAACAGTCATTTTAGGTTTCTCAATTTTCTAATATCATCATCCTCCCCACCCTGCTACCCCAACAGTATTATCCTGGTGCTGCCCAGAATACTGTGCCTACTGTGCTCCCCAATGCCCCTAAATACTATACCACATAAATTATACTGCTATACAGATTAGTCCACCTATGGTAATAAATAAATCCTACTTATAGCAATAATTCCCTCCCAGAATGCCCTTCTTAGTAATACTGACCCCTACAATGCCCCTAATAATGATACTACTCCCCAAAAGTGCCCCTGTTAGTGATAGTGCCCTCCATATTGTGCCCAAAAATAATGGCCACCATAGTGCACCCAGCAGTAATAAGGCTCTCTATAATATTAATAAGGCCCCCCTGTAGTACTTATCCACCATTATAGTGTCCCCAGTAGTTATAATGTTGGGGTCACCACAGTAGGGCATCTCTGCACGATGCGCGTGAGTGAGAGATTGTACAAGTGTGCAGTAAAACTACAAGAATACAAATAACATGTGTAAGTATTAAGCATAGCGTAGCATGTACTATAACAGTACATTAACACTGAGGCACATGGTAAAGTGGCTGCCTGTACATGAGATTGCATGTCTAGGCATGTCTGCTGGGCAGAACATATAATGTCCCCTATAAGACCCCTAGTGGTTACTGTCTAATGCCCCCTACAGTGCCCCTGTAGTTATAGTGCTCCCCTGTAGTGCCCCAGTAGTTTAATGCCCTCCTGTGGTGCCGCCAATAGGTATAATACCCTCTTGTGCTGCCCTAGCAGTAAGGAGGCCCTCCTGTGGTGCCTCTATAGGAATAATGCCCTACTGCAGTGCCCCAGTACTAATAATGCCCTCCTGTGGTGCCCCCAATAGGTATAATATCTTTCTGTAGTGCACCAGTAGTAATAAGGCTGTCCTGTAGTGCCCCCAATAGGTATAATACTTTCCTGTAGTGTCCCGGTAGTAATAAGGCCCTCCTGTGGTGCCCCAAATAGGTATAATATCCTCCTGTAGTGCCCCAGTAGTAATAATACCCTCCTGTAGTACCACCAATAGGTACAGTATAATATGTTGTATACCTAATTTCATGTATATGTGGTAGATTCTATATACGTAAGACCATCAGGAATATGAATGAAAGATTTAGGGAACATCTAAATTCTATCCACACAGGGAAAGGCTGCCCACGGCTAATAGAACATGTGAGATCAGAACACAATAGTGACAATAAGGTTTCGAGGTTTGCTGGGATTGAGTCAGTATGTAATTCACCACAAGGAGGTGATAGACATCGAGAGCTCTTGAGAAGAGAGGCAAGATAGATACTGAGATCTGAAGCTATGGGCCCATTAGGCCTAAATGACAGAAATGACTTAGGAGTATTTCTATGGATAGTGCTTTATCTGTGACCTCTCTGTTTTTGATTTTATGTTATGTTACAACATTTATTTTTATGCATAGCACCGAACCTCTGGTGACATCACTAGTATGTGCCGCGCAAAGGCTCTGTTGTATAAAGATGACATCTGTACGTCAGAATGTCAGTGGCCTGAGGAAGCGCTGAGGCACGAAACGGCCATCGCCACGAGTTACTGCCTGGGGTATGCTGATCCACCCCATGCCTGTACTAAGAAATAAAGAAACCCATATTTTTGGCGAGTGCCGCTCATGCGTTTTTCTTCTGTGGGATACATCTACTACATTATCTGCACTCAGAGTTATCGCTGTGTTATCTGGAGTGTTACAAAGGACTGCAGGTGACATCTACTACATTATCTGTACTCAGAGAGTACCTCTGTTACATAGGACTGCAGGTAGGTCAAAAGGGTCATGTCCAGAGATTAGGGGGGAAGGGGTGCATTACTTGCTGGCAACCCACGCTATACCACATGTTTGGACACCATAAAACTAGTGACAGATTCCCTTTCATTATTGACATTGGGCTAATATTCCCTGGTAAATCTGGGGTTTACCTGGTTCCCAGAAGAGTAAAGGGTACGGCCACACAGTCAGATATGTAATCTCCTCTTTTTTGAATTCACTCCTGGTTTTGTTCTTCCAAAATGGCATCCAGAAATCTGTTACCTGTACCTGATGCCTGAGCCCCTGTGATATACCGCATTTTCCCTCCATAAGACACATTTTTCCCCCAAAGCGGGGGGAAAATGCCCCTGCGTCTTATGGGGTGAATACTAATGAGAGCTTCCATTATGTACCAGAGGACCAGGAAGCGGTGAAGGCTCTGTACTCACCGCTTCCTGGTCCTCGGCTGTGCAGTGGCTGCGCTCAGCATGAGGGCGCGCTGTGACCTCACGCTGTGCGTGCCAGTTCACAGCACAGTCGACAGCAGGAGGAAGAAGATTGCTGGCAGTGAGGAGTGGCAGCGTCCAGGAGCAGGAGAGGTAAGTGTTTTTTTATTTTATAAAATATGAGGCTGCTTGGGACTGATCTGATATGGGGGGGGGGGGTTGCAATGGGGGTGATGAGAGGCATAATGGATGATAATGGGGATGATGAAAGGCATAAGGCTGATAATGGGGGCTGATAAGAGGCATAAGAACTGATATGGGGGCTAATGAGAGGCATAAGGGATGATAATTGGGGCTGATGAGAGGCATAAGGCTGATAATTGGGGGTGATAAAAGGCATAAGGAATGATATGGGGGCTAATGAGAGGCATAAGGCTGATAATGGGGGCTGATATGAGGCATAAGGACTGATATGGGGGCTGATGAGAGGCATGGGGCTTATATGGGGGTGATGAGAGGCATAGCGGCTGATATAGGGGGCTGATGAGAGGCATAGAAGCTGAGGAAAGGCATGGGGCTCTTATCTGAGGTCTGATTGGGGGTCATTTACATTCGGCTCTGAGCTGACGTCTGATTGAGGGTCTGATCTGAGGTGTTATTGGGGTCTTAAAGGGACTCTGTCACCAGTTTCTAACCCCCCCTTTTAAAACTATTTTTCTCTCCATGGTGCCCTTGTGATTACAAAGCTGTTGTTATAAGATAAATCCGCCGTCTAGTTTTGATAAAAATAGCTTTTATCTAACCTGTCAATCTTCTGGATAAGGTGCCCAGGGCGTTTCTGAAGGTCTGAATCTGCCGCTCGCCGCCGCCGCCGTTGGTGCCCAGCTCCTCCCCTGATCCTTTCAGCGCCACCTGAATGTAAAGAAATCCGCCTCCGGCTCTCCTCAGTGCCCCCTCCTCCTTTTCAAAGATCCCGCGCGTGCGCACAGGCCTGTGCCTGATGCGCCCGTGCGGACTTTTAGATTCTGCCTCGTTGAGCGAAGTGCGCACCGCTCAACGAGGCAGAATCTAAAAGTCCGCACGGGCGCATCAGGCACAGGCCTGTGCGCACGCGCGGGATCTTTGAAAAGGAGGAGGGAGCACTGAGGAGAGCCGGAGGCGGATTTCTTTACATTCAGGCGGCGCTGAAAGGATCAGGGGAGGAGCTGGGCACCAACGGCGGCGGCGGCGAGCGGCAGATTCAGACCTTCAGAAACGCCCTGGGCACCTTATCCAGAAGATTGACAGGTTAGATAAAAGCTATTTTTATCAAAACTAGACGGCGGATTTATCTTATAACAACAGCTTTGTAATCACAAGGGCACCATGGAGAGAACAATAGTTTTAAAAGGGGGGGTTAGAAACTGGTGACAGAGTCCCTTTAACTCCTTAAGGACCGGCTCATTTTTACCTTACAGACCAGGCCATTTTTTGCAAATCTGACCAGTGTCACTTTATGTGGTGATAACTTTTAAATGCTTTGACTTATCCAGGCCATTCTGAGATTGTTTTTTCGTCACATATTGTACTTCATGACACTGGTAAAATGTCGTTTCAATTTCTCTACTTCTATAATACATAGTAATACTTACAAAAATAGTTAGTACTTTACATTCCCCATATGTCTACTTCATGTTTGGATCATTTTGGGAATGACATTTTATTTTTTGGGGATGTTACAAGGCTTAGAAGCAAATCTTGAAATGTTTCAGAAATGTTCAAAAACCCACTTTTCAAGGACCAGTTCAGGTCTGAACCACCCACAAATGACCCCATTCTAGAAACTACACCCCTCAAAGTATTCAAAACTGATTTTACAAACTTTGTTAACCCTTTAGGTGTTCCACAAGAAATAATGCAAAATAGAGATACAATTTCAAAATAATATTTTTTTTCCAGTTGCAAAGCAAGGATTAACAGCCAAACAAAACTCAATATTTATGGCTCTGATTCTGTAGTTTACAGAAACACCCCATATGTGGTCGTAAACCGCTGTACGGGCACACGGCAGGGCGCAGAAGTAAAGGAAAGCCATATGGTTTTTGGAAGGCAGATTTTGCTGGACTGTTTTTTTGACACCATGTCCCATTTGAAGCCGCCCTGATGCACCGATAGACTAGAAACTCCAAAAAAGTGATCCAATTTTAGAAACTACGGGATAGGGTGGCAGTTTTGTTGGTACTAATTTAGGGTACATATGATTTTTGGTTGCTCTATATTAAACTTTTCATGAGACAAGGTAACAAGAAATAGCTATTTTGGCACCGTTTTTATTTTTTTTGTTATTTACAACATTCATCTGACAGGTTAGATCATGTGGTATTTTTATAGACCAGGTTGTCACGGACGTGGCGATACCTAATATGTATACTTTTTTTTATTTATGTAAGTTTTACACAATGATTTCATTTAAAAAAAAAATTAAAATCATGTTTTAGTGTTTCCATATTCTGAGAGCCATAGTTTTTTCAATTTTTGGGCGATTATCTTGGCTAGGGTTTGATTGGCACTATTTTGGGGTGCGTATGAATTTTTGATCGCTTGCTATTACACTTTTTGTGATGTAAGGTGACAAAAAATGGCTTTTTTTACACCGTTTTAATTTAACTTTTTTTACAGTATTCACCTGAGGGGTTAGATCATGTGATATATGGACACGGCGATACCTAATATGTATACTTTTTTTAAATTTATGTAAGATTTACACAATGATTTAATTTTTTTAAATGGCTTTTTTTACACCATTTATTTTTATTTTTTACGGTATTCACCTGAGGGGTTAGGTCATGTGATATTTTTATAGAGCAGGTTTTTACGGACGCGGCGATACCTAATATGTATATATTTTTCTTTATTTATGTAAGTTTAACACAATAATATCATTTTTGAAACAAAAAAAAATCATGTTTTAGTGTCTCTATATTCTGAGAGCCAAAGTTTTCTTTCAGTTTTTGGGTGATTATCTTAGTTAGGGTCTCATTTTTTGCGGGATGAGATGACAGTTTGATTGGCACTATTTTCGGGTGCATATGACTTTTTGATTGCTTGCCATAACCCTTTTTGTGACAAAAAAATAGTTTATTTAGCACAGTTTTTATTTTTTATTTTTTACGGTGTTAATCTAAGGGGTTAGGTCATGTGATATTTTTATAGAGCCGGTCCATCCGGACGTGGTGATACCTAATATGTATACTTTTTTTTATTTATGTAAGTTTTACGCAATAACAGCTTTTTTAAAACAAAAAAAATTATGTTTTAGTGTCTCCATATTCTGAGCCATATTTTGTTAAATTTTTTTGGGCGATTCTCTCAGGTAGGGGCTAATTTTTTGCGGGATGAGGTGACGGTTAGATTGGTACTATTTTGGTGGGCAAACGCCTTTTTGATTGCTTGCTGTTATACTTTTTGTGATGTAAGGCGACAAAAAATGGTTTATCTAGCACTGTTTATTTTATTTTTTTACGGTGTTCATCTGAGGGGTTAGGTCATGTGATATGTTTATAGAGGTGGTCGATACGGACGTGGTGATGCTTAATATGTCAAAAAAAAATTCCCCTACTTTTTTACCCATTTTTTTTAACTTTATTTGGGGAAAATTTTGGGGAAAACTTTTCAACTTTTTTTTCACAAATTTTTTTTGTCCCACTTTGGGACTTCAATCCTTTACAATGCATTACAATACTTCTGTATTGGAATGCATTGGCTGTATCTGGTGCAGGTCTGGTCAGCCAGTGTAACATCATCTATAGGATAAGTAAATCTGCCCCAGTGTATTTTTTGTTAAGAATGTTTGTTCATCTTGCAACATGCATTCGACCCTGGAGATTTGTTTCGAGGACGTTATAATGTTGCTGACTTTACTATGGGTTCAATTGGCTGATTTACAACTTGTAACTGCTATGATAACAAGGAAGGAAGACAACAGCATTAAAATTTGTTCCAGATCCTGAAGGTTGAGGAACTGAAGAATCTGCTGTTATTTCTATATTGGATGACAATATTCTGTGCATGTAGCAGCTATATCCAGAAGCCTCAAAATAAACAGTTTTCTTTCCAGTTACCATTGGCAATTGATATGTTTATTTTTTATTGTTTATATATTTCTATATCTAAAATTGGAAAAGGGGGGCTATTTAAACTTTTAATATTTGTGTTGTTTTTTTTTACTTTTTCCAAAGTTTTTTTTTTCAGTATAAAAAAATACATGAAAACTATACATGTGGGTTATCGTTAAAATCATACTGACCCAGAGAATGAAAGTAATAGGTTAGTTTTACCGCATAGGAAACACCCTAAACACAAAACCAATAAAAATAATGTCGGAATTGTGTGTTTTTTATAATTCCACCCCATTTGGAATTCTTTTCCCGCTTCCAAATATATTGTGTGAAACCATAAATGGTGCCATTAAAAAGTACAAATTGTCCTGCAAAAACCAAGCCCTCATATGGCTGTGTAAGTGGAAAAAAAGTTATGGCTTTGGGAAGGCTGGGAGTAAAAGACAAAAATGAAAAAATGGAAGTTTTTCTAGTCATTAAGTGGTTAAAAGTGGTTTATGTAACAGATCAGCATAAAGTAACAAGTATTTGTGAAGTGAAAAAAAAAAAACCATGGTTTTCAAAATGTTTAATAAATAAAAAATCTGGAAAGTGTGGTGTGCATTTGTATTAAGCCTCTGATACACCTTATTAAAATCCAGTGTGACCAATTGCCTTAAGAAGTCACCTAATTAGTAAATAGAGTCTAACGGCGTTTAATTTCTTCTTAGTATAACTACAGCTGTTCTGTGAAGGCCTCAGAGGTTTGTTAGTGAACATTAGTTGTCACGACCACCCCTGCTTAATTCAGACTTACGACCACCAGGACCCCCTAGCGGGGAGAAAACCCCAGCCGGGGGTGGGGTGGGGTGGGGGGGGGGGGGTACAGAATTACCCAAACAGTCAATCCTGGACCCCCCTTATTTTCTGCTGCCACCACGTTTGTGAGGGAATGACTCTGTAATTGTATGGATAGGGGTTCGGACCACTCACAGATCAGCCCCGGTACCACGCTACAATCTAACACCAATCAAGTCACAACCCAGTTATGTCTCTAATACCAGTCGATTATAAAACAGGTAGGTCTCTTCAAGGCGTACAAATACTTTGTTGCAGTGTGGCTCGAAGCGATAAGAGAGAGATAATTAAAAAAATATAAAAATATCTTTTACTTTGAGTAACACAGAAGTGAAACAAACAATGCATACAAAAATTTACAGAAAAGAGTACAATAGCAAGCTGGGAAGCATGTGTAAAATAAACAGGGATAAAAAGAGAAATAACTATCTTGGACCTTGCCTATGCAAAATCCAGGCACAAACTTACGTTACAACGGGCAGCCTATCGGCGGTGTGACCACAAGGCAAAAATTCCTTGTGCAGGAATTTTTATGCCCCATATTCTGGGAGTGGCAGGGGTTTGGCCCGGCCAGTCACTGAACAGGGGAGGCTGTTCAGTGGGTGTTTCCTAAGGCGGGTCTGCTTTGCCTCCCTGCCGGCCCCGGACAGAATTTTCCCATTTTTACCAAAAGGGCCCATAATTTCGCCTGCGCAATAGTTATGGAAAATGGTGACATGCCACCCCTCTGCCCTACAGGAGACCGGTACCCCGTTTCTCATATGAGGGGGCCCTAGCTCTGTCATGTCTGGGTTCTGTCTGCTCCCCTTAATACAAGCTTCGTTGTGAGGGGGCTCCCATGCCGGTACTCTAATTCCAGTCCAAGTTATGGCCAAATATGTTTTCCTGGGTGACTAAGAGATTGGCTCCCAGGCCCTCCCTGCGGACATCACATGCCATTCCTTTGATGTGGACAGTGAAGGGGAGTGGGGAATGAGCATTCGTTTATCCTGGGTGCCTATCAAAGCAGTTGGAAGACACATATCTGAGGGTTTCCTTTGATTCTACACTTAACGTGTAGTCTAGGTGTCGATTCTCTCCTTTTAAGCTTGCCCCGAGTGTGAGATAGTCTCAGCAGGGTGGTAATAGAGTAATCATAGCTACAGGAACAACCATATATGGACATCCTGTTCCCTGGCTAAGGTAGAACTCTAATTCTCACTGGAAGTGGTTCATATTAAACGGATGGTCAATGGGACCTCAGTCATAAAGACATTTTTATGAGTAAGGTCCGGACAGTGGCGCGACATCGCATCACACACATTAGTGATCAAACAGCATCATGAAAACCAAAGAACACACCAGACAGGTCAGGGTTCAAGTTGTGGATAAATGTAAAGCATGGTTAGGTTATAAAAAAGTATCCCAAGCTCTGAACATTTCACGGAGCACTGTTCAATCCATTATCTGAAAATGGAAGGAATATGGCACAACTGAGGGATTGTTCTCTCAAACAGGGCGGCGATGACAGATTCTTGTGCAGACAACAGGATAAAGTTCAAATAAGGTTCCACTTTATTGTGGTACAAACAGCAAAATAAATAGCCTTTACATTTTCGGCAAAAATTGCAAAACAAATGTTGCTTGTCTGAGCACTAATATAGGTCACACTGAGCATCAGGCTTTTCTTAGGATGGCGGCCAGCCTCCTGGACTTGTCTCCAGACATCACTCTACCAGACTGACAGCCTGGGACGTGTTTTATTTCTCCTTAATGATCCCAGATGACAGGTGGAGATCCCTCAGGCTGGAATGGGGTGGACTGGGGAGGTCCCACTACCAAACCTACCTTCCCCAGTCCAATAAAATCCAGCCCATGAATTACTAAAGAAAATAGCTTCAGCAACTATGTTTGCTGAAGCCAGCACCATCCTGGATCTTTCTTACCTCACAATATTAAATTTGTGAGTGTAACGAGAAAAAATATGGAAAAATTCAAGGGGTATGAATACTTTTTCAAGACACTGTATCTGTACCTTTAAAACTATTCCAGTTGTCTTCACTAATTTATAAATTAGGCTAATCCTCCAGAAGTGGATTAGCAATCAAGCGATTTCTGTAACTCTCACTTTTCTCTAATTTCTGCACCCGTCCACAGGTATTTTGCCCAATCCTTGTGAGCAAACGGCTCCAGCTGTCTCAGATTTAAAGGGTGCCTTCTCCAGACTGCATGTTTCAGTCCCTTTCACAGATATTCAATAGGATGTAGATCAGTGCTCATAGAAGACTACTTCAGAATAACCTAATGCTTTGCTCTAAGCCATTCTTGGATGTTTTTAGTTATGTGTTTTGGGTCATTATGCTGTTCGAGGACCCATGAACTGTGACTGAGACCAAACTTTCTGAAACTGGGAAGCACATTTAGCCTTAACAGTCTTAAGATTTCATTGTACCCTGCATAGATTGAAGACACCATGTGCCAGATCCAGCACAGCATCCCTAAAAAAGTCTCCTCCATGTACCACAGTGGGTATAATATTTTTTCCTTTGTATCCTTCATTTTTGTGTCTCTGAACTTAGAGCTGATGTGATTTGCCAAAAGCTCCAGTTTTGTCTCATTTATCCAAAGGACATTCTCCCAGAAGCTTTGTGGCTTGTCAATATGCGTTTTGGCAAATTCCAGTGTTGCTTTTTTATGATCTGCTTTCAACAGTGGTTTCCTCCTCGGTTGTCTCCCATTAAGTCTACTTTGGCTAAGGCAGTGACGGATGTTGCGATCTAACACTGATGTACCTTAACCTTGGGGTTCACCCATTCGTATTATCCGTCGCTTCAATTTGTCATCATTTTTCCTCTTGTAGCCACATCCAGGGAGGGTGGCTACAGTCCCGAAGACCTTAACCCCTTCATGACTGCCATACGGCTATATACGTCTGCACTCTGCAGATCAGAGCCTGAAATCAGGTATCAGCTGATTTGTGCCCCAATCTGTGCCCCCTGATGTGTCGTGCCATGACCCTTCTGTGCCGGCCATGCCTCTTCTGTGCTGGCCGTGCACCTCCATCTGTTCTGGCTGTGCCCCATCCGTGTCCCCTTCATGCTGGCCATACCCCCTCCTTTACAGCCCTGGTCCCATTTGTGCCCCCTGCCCCTGATGCGGTCCACCTGCTGTATGTGATGGCGACAACTCCGTTCCTGAGCCGCCGCCATCAGCAGTGACTGTCAGCTGTATGCTAACACTCTGCTGAAACCCCTTAGATGCTGCAGTGAGCAGCATCCAAGGGGTTAACAGAGGGAGGGGGCACCCTCTTTTAACCATCAGGCGGCTGCACTGTGATGGCACCGGCCCGATGGTTGCCATGGCAACCAGACGCCTTGGAAAGGTGCCCAGTGTTGCCATCTATCAGTGTAAGGCTTCATGAACATGGCCGTTGTTTTGGTATGAACTGCAGCTCGGATTTGGACCCATTCACTTCAATGGGTTTGCAGTAGATGCGGATAGCACTTCGTGTGCTGTCCGCATCCGTTGCTCCGTTCCGTGGTCTGCAAAAAATATAACCTGTCCTATTCTTGTCCGCGTTTTTGCGGATAAGAATAGGCAGTTATATTAATGGCTGTCCCTGCCGTTCCGCAAATTGCGAAATCGCACAGACGCCATTCGTGTTTTGCGGATCCAGGATTTGCAGACCGCAAAACACACAACGGTCGTGTGCATGAGGCCTAAAACTGATAGTCTTATACTTTGCAATGCAAGAGCATTGCAAAGTATAGTACAGCCATCAGCCCCACTGTATCTCCAAGATCCAAGTGGGACTTGATTGAAAAAATTAACAAAATAAAATACACATAATTGGTATCACCGTGTCCGTAATGACCTGATCTATAAAATTATAATGGTAGTAATCCCGCGTGGTAAACGCTGTACAAAATAAAAATAAAAAACAAGGGTGGAATTGCTGTTTTTTTTTGCCTCAACTCCCAAAACAATTGAATAAAAAGGGATCAAAAAGTCATATTGTCACGGCTGAGAATGGGGAAAATCGGACCGAGCTCGATGGTGGCTGCTTGAAAGCGGAGCTCCCGCCACTAGGCCCTGTATTAACCTATTTAAAAGCACTAGCCAGCAGAAGGGATGAAGATTCAGCCTAAGGAGTTGTCCAGAGTCGCAACTGATCAAAGGAGAGACTCACCGCAGCTTTCAGATATGGAGAAGTACCTCCAAAAGCCTGCTCCTCAGACTCCCGTGCGCTCAGCTAAGATGGCGCAGAAGCGGCGGGGAGGAGAAGAAGCCTCTGAAGACGCGGACTGCGAAACACCTAGTGAAGATCTGCCTGAGGTGAGCGGTTCACAGATGCAAGATGAACAGATGGCACTTTCCCGTGACCTGTTAGAGAAAACCCTGCAGAAAGCCTTGGCTCCGATAGCAGCGGACTTGGCCACTATAAAGGCGGATGTCCGCCATATTGGTGATAGGGTTGAATCACTAGAGCAAGTACAGGACGCTATGCTCTGCTTTAACACAGCGGTCAAAAGTTCATTAGGCTCTCACACCCGAGCCATGAACAACCTATTATTACAGATGGAAGATCAGGAAAATAGGAATCGGCGACGCAACATCAGAATTCGCGGTCTCCCAGAGGCAGATGACAGGGAAGACCTGATGGCTACAATAGTTTCCCTTTTCTCCATCTTGTTAGGCCTGGATAGAGCCAAAGATGTCACAGTTGAGAGGGTACATAGAGCACTACGACCCAAACCGAGCAACTCCGAAAATCCTAGAGATGTTATCTGCGGCATCTTAAGTTACAGGGACACTGAGGAGATCTTACAAAAAGCTAGAGGGAAAGGTGATATTAAGCTGAATGGAAGAAGCATTCAATTATTTCAAGGTTTAGCAGCTTCAACTTTACAGAAGAGAAGAATACTAAAGCCACTCACGGATCTATTGCGCTCTTCAAAAATTCCATATAGGTGGCTTTTTCCGTTTGGAATATTGATTACAGCGGGGAACCGCAGATTCACCGTCAGAACTCCTGAGGATCTACCACCCGTCTGGGATATGCTGGACTTGACACCGGTAGAAGTTTCCTCCTGGCTCCCTATTCCCTCAGAAGAGGATCTGCCTCCGCTTCCAAAGATCTCAGCTTGGGTGAAGCCGAAACAGCAGAGAACCGGGCGCAACAAAAAGACTGTAAGCAGAGAGATGGACACTTGAACAACAGATCACTTAAAGGAGGGGTATAGTTTTGTTTAAATGGATAATCGCCTAACTATGAAGCTATACATCTAATGTTTGCAGCTTTGTATTATGCGATTAAGATACGCTATACGTGTTTAAAGGCATATCCTTAGAATGTTCATACGTTAATGCATTATTGATTTAACTTAAAGTTATATAGTACACTACTTTGACATGAATGGGTAGTTAAATAGCCAAGTATATTACTACTAGTAGGTTAATGGAGGGATCTAGGCCAATCAGGTTATTATGGTGACAATAGATTACCTCCCCCCATTGAAGAGAGTCTCATGTGAGATTCAGTTATTAATGCCTCTTTTAAAGTTTACACGAGGTTATATTTTATTTTTGTTATATTACTTGGTCATATATTATACGCATGCGATATCGCTATACAAGTAAAATAGGAATGACACCTCTATTACTTAATTTTGCCACCTTTAACGTACATGGCTGTAGAAGCCCTGTCAAACGAAGTAGGGTATTTTGAATAATCAAGAAGGCTGCAATAGATGTAATCTTACTACAAGAAACTCATTTTACACCTAATCATATTCCTAATATGGGTAATTCTGCCTTTCATTATTGGTTTCACTCATGCTCTGATAGAAACGCATCAAAAGGAGTTAGCATAGGATTGAAGAAGAATGTCCCTTTCACTCACCACTCTCAATTATCTGACCCAGAAGGCAGATATTTACTACTAAACTGCGAAATAGGTCACACAAAAATCACCCTCTGTAACCTATATGCGCCAAATGTGAAAACGGTTCCATGGTTAATAGAGATCTTAGATAAGATAGCTAATTTTGCTTACGGCTGGATTATAATAGGAGGCGACTTTAATTTAACCCTGAATCCACTCTTTGATTCTTCTTCCCAGAGGTCAGCCATTTCCTTTAAGGCGTTAAAAACATTACAGATGCGACTTAGGGATTTACACATGACAGATATTTGGAGATCAATGCACGGGGAACGAAGAGATTATACGTTTTATTCGAATCCACACAGAACTTACCAGAGATTGGATTATCTAATGATTTCAGAAAGGAATCTATCTCTGGTTGGCTCTGCAAGCATTGACAACATATCAGTATCTGACCATGCTATGGTTTGTTGTAGCGTCCAGAGAGTGGACATGGAGGCTTAATCACACGATATTAGACACACCAGCACATGTAGATGCTATCTCCAACAAACTAAAAGAATACTTTGAACTGAATGCAAATACGGCGTCGACTGACGCACTCACTTGGGAAGCACACAAAGCTGTGTTGAGGGGAGAATTTATTGCACTAGGTTCCCATATCAAAAAAGAGAGAAATAAATGTATGACAGAACTATTAGCTCGTATTGCTCATATAGAAAAAGCTCATAAAAAATCATTAGCATTGAAGAAGTTTGAGGCACTAGTCTCATTAAGACAGGAACTCAGGTCTCTTCTAAACGTTAAAGCTGCCAATGCATACCTCAAAGTCAAACACAAACATTACATACACGGAAATAGAGGTAGCAAGATTTTATCAGCAATGATTAAAAAGCGGGTAGAACAAGCCTATATAAAGGAAATGATGACAAAAGAGGGCACGCTATCTACAGATGCTAGTGTAATTTCTAAAGTGTTCAGAGAATATTATCATGATCTATACAATATTAGAAAAAATGATAATGAGTAGGGATGAGCGAACTCGAACTGTATAGTTCGGGTTCGTACCGAATTTTGGGGTGTCCGTGACACGGACCCGAACCCGGACATTTTCGTAAAAGTCCGGGTTCGGGTTCGGTGTTCGTCGCTTTCTTCGCGCTTTTGTGACGCTTTCTTGGCGCTTTTTGAAAGGCTGCAAAGCAGCCAATCAACAAGCGTCATACTACTTGCCCCAAGAGGCCATCACAGCCATGCCTACTATTGGCATGGCTGTGATTGGCCAGAGCACCATGTGACCCAGCCTCTATTTAAGCTGGAGTCACATAGCACCGCCCGTCACTCTGCTCTGATTAGCGTAGGGAGAGGTTGCGGCTGCGACAGTAGGGCGAGATTAGGCAGATTAACTCCTCCAAAGGACTTGATTAACTGATCGATCTGCAGCTGTGGATCATTGAGCTGCTGATCCTCAATTGCTCACTGTTTTTAGGCTGCCCAGACCGTTTGTCAGTCACATTTTTCTGGGGTGATCGGCGGCCATTTTGTGTCTTGTGGTGCGCCAGCACAAGCTGCGACCAAGTGCATTTAACCCTCAATGGTGTGGTTGTTTTTTGGCTAAAGCCTACATCAGGGTAAAGCTGTCACACCAAGTGCATTTAACCAGCAATAGTCTGTTTATTTTTTGGCCATATCCCAGTCTAATTCTGTCACTAAATCCATACCGGTCACCCAGCGCCTAAATACTAGGCCTCAAATTTATATCCCGCTAAATCTGTCCTTAGTGCTGTAGCTGGGCGAGTTATTTAGTGTCCGTTCAAGCACATTTCTTGTTCTGGGTTGAAATACAATTCCCAATTTAGCAATTTCATAATTTAGTGGTTTCTGCTATATCAGAGCTATTTGAAATCTATCCCTAAAAGGGTATATAATATTCAAGGTGCACATTGGGTCATTCAGAATAACTTCACACACACCCGCTACTGTGTATTTCCAAGTCTAATTCTGGCACTAAACCCATACCTGTCACCCAGCGCCTAAATACTAGGCCTCAAATTTATATCCAGCTAAATCTGTCCCTAGTGCTGTAGCTGGGCGAGTTATTTAGTGTCCGTTCAAGCACATTTCTTGTTCTGGGTTGAAATACAATTCCCAATTTAGCAATTTCATAATTTAGTGGTTTCTGCTATATCAGAGCTATTTGAAATCTATCCCTAAAAGGGTATATAATATTCAAGGTGCACATTGGGTCATTCAGAATAACTTCACACACACCCGCTACTGTGTATTTCCAAGTCTAATTCTGGCACTAAACCCATACCTGTCACCCAGCGCCTAAATACTAGGCCTCAAATTTATATCCCGCTAAATCTGTCCTTAGTGCTGTAGCTGGGCGAGTTATTTAGTGTCCGTTCAAGCACATTTCTTGTTCTGGGTTGAAATACAATTCCCAATTTAGCAATTTCATAATTTAGTGGTTTCTGCTATATCAGAGCTATTTGAAATCTATCCCTAAAAGGGTATATAATATTCAAGGTGCACATTGGGTCATTCAGAATAACTTCACACACACCCGCTACTGTGTATTTCCAAGTCTAATTCTGGCACTAAACCCATACCTGTCACCCAGCGCCTAAATACTAGGCCTCAAATTTATATCCCGCTAAATCTGTCCTTAGTGCTGTAGCTGGGCGAGTTATTTAGTGTCCGTTCAAGCACATTTCTTGTTCTGGGTTGAAATACAATTCCCAATTTAGCAATTTCATAATTTAGTGGTTTCTGCTATATCAGAGCTATTTGAAATCTATCCCTAAAAGGGTATATAATATTCAAGGTGCACATTGAGTCATTCAGAATAACTTCACACACACCCGCTACTGTGTATTTCCAAGTCTAATTCTGGCACTAAACCCATACCTGTCACCCAGCGCCTAAATACTAGGCCTCAAATTTATATCCCGCTAAATCTGTCCCTAGTGCTGTAGCTGGGCGAGTTATTTAGTGTCCGTTCAAGCACATTTCTTGTTCTGGGTTGAAATACAATTCCCAATTTAGCAATTTCATAATTTAGTGGTTTCTTCTATATCAGAGCTATTTGAAATCTATCCCTAAAAGGGTATATAATATTCAAGGTGCACATAGGGTCATTCAGAATAACTTCACACACCCGCTACTGTGCATTTCCAAATCTAATTCTGTCACTAAACCCATACCTGTCACCCAGCGCCTAAATACTAGGCCTCAAATTTATATCCCGCTAAATCTCTCGTTACCGCTGTCCTGTTGTGGCTGGGAAAGTTATTTAGTGTCCGTCAAAGCACATTTTTTGTTCTGGGTTGAAATACAATTCCCAATTTAGCAATTTCATAATTTAGTCGTTTCTGCTATATCAGAGCTATTTGAAATCTATCCCTAAAAGGGTAGATCATATTGAAGGTGCACATAGGGTCATTCAGAATAACTTCACACACACGCTTCTGTGCATTTCCAAGTCTAATTCTGTCACTAAATCCATACCGGTCACCCAGCGCCTAAATACTAGGCCTCAAATTTATATCCCGCTGAATTTGAATACAATACATTGGGCCAAATAATATATTTGTTGTTGTGGTGAACCATAACAATGAGAAAAACATCTAGTAAGGGACGCGGACGTGGACATGGTCGTGGTGGTGTTAGTGGACCCTCTGGTGCTGGGAGAGGACGTGGCCGTTCTGCCACATCCACACGTCCTAGTGTACCAACTACCTCAGGTCCCAGTAGCCGCCAGAATTTACAGCGATATATGGTGGGGCCCAATGCCGTTCTAAGGATGGTAAGGCCTGAGCAGGTACAGGCATTAGTCAATTGGGTGGCCGACAGTGGATCCAGCACGTTCACATTATCTCCCACCCAGTCTTCTGCAGAAAGCGCACAGATGGCGCCTGAAAACCAACCCCATCAGTCTGTCACATCACCCCCATGCATACCAGGGAAACTGTCTCAGCCTCAAGTTATGCAGCAGTCTCTTATGCTGTTTGAAGACTCCGCTGGCAGGGTTTCCCAAGGGCATCCACCTAGCCCTTCCCCAGCGGTGAAAGACATAGAATGCACTGACGCACAACCACTTATGTTTCCTGATGATGAGGACATGGGAATACCACCTCAGCATGTCTCTGATGATGACGAAACACAGGTGCCAACTGCTGCGTCTTTCTGCAGTGTGCAGACTGAACAGGAGGTCAGGGATCAAGACTGGGTGGAAGACGATGCAGGGGACGATGAGGTCCTAGACCCCACATGGAATGAAGGTCGTGCCACTGACTTTCACAGTTCGGAGGAAGAGGCAGTGGTGAGACCGAGCCAACAGCGTAGCAAAAGAGGGAGCAGTGGGCAAAAGCAGAACACCCGCCGCCAAGAGACTCCGCCTGCTACTGACCGCCGCCATCTGGGACCGAGCACCCCAAAGGCAGCTTCAAGGAGTTCCCTGGCATGGCACTTCTTCAAACAATGTGCTGACGACAAGACCCGAGTGGTTTGCACGCTGTGCCATCAGAGCCTGAAGCGAGGCATTAACGTTCTGAACCTGAGCACAACCTGCATGACCAGGCACCTGCATGCAAAGCATGAACTGCAGTGGAGTAAACACCTTAAAACCAAGGAAGTCACTCAGGCTCCCCCTGCTACCTCTTCTGCTGCTGCCGCCTCGGCCTATTCTGCTGCTGCCGCCTCGGCCTCTTCCTCCGCCTCTGGAGGAACGTTGGCACCTGCCGCCCAGCAAACAGGGGATGTACCACCAACACCACCACCACCACCTCCGTCACCAAGCGTCTCAACCATGTCACACGCCAGCGTTCAGCTCTCCATCTCACAAACATTTGATAGAAAGCGTAAATTCCCACCTAGCCACCCTCGATCCCTGGCCCTGAATGCCAGCATTTCTAAACTACTGGCCTATGAAATGCTGTCATTTAGGCTGGTGGACACAGACAGCTTCAAACAGCTCATGTCGCTTGCTGTCCCACAGTATGTTGTTCCCAGCCGGCACTACTTCTCCAAGAGAGCCGTGCCTTCCCTGCACAACCAAGTATCCGATAAAATCAAGTGTGCACTGCGCAACGCCATCTGTGGCAAGGTCCACCTAACCACAGATACGTGGACCAGTAAGCACGGCCAGGGACGCTATATCTCCCTAACTGCACACTGGGTAAATGTAGTGGCAGCTGGGCCCCAGGCGGAGAGCTGTTTGGCGCACGTCCTTCCGCCGCCAAGGATCGCAGGGCAACATTCTTTGCCTCCTGTTGCCACCTCCTCCTTCTCGGCTTCCTCCTCCTCTTCTTCCACCTGCTCATCCAGTCAGCCACACACCTTCACCACCAACTTCAGCACAGCCCGGGGTAAACGTCAGCAGGCCATTCTGAAACTCATATGTTTGGGGGACAGGCCCCACACCGCACAGGAGTTGTGGCGGGGTATAGAACAACAGACCGACGAGTGGTTGCTGCCGGTGAGCCTCAAGCCCGGCCTGGTGGTGTGTGATAATGGGCGAAATCTCGTTGCAGCTCTGGGACTAGCCAATTTGACGCACATCCCTTGCTTGGCGCATGTGCTGAATTTGGTGGTGCAGAAGTTCATTCACAACTACCCCGACATGTCAGAGCTGCTGCATAAAGTGCGGGCCGTCTGTTCGCGCTTCCGGCGTTCACATCCTGCTGCTGCTCGCCTGTCTGCGCTACAGCGTAACTTCGGCCTTCCCGCTCACCGCCTCATATGCGACGTGCCCACCAGGTGGAACTCCACCTTGCACATGCTGGACAGACTGTGCGAGCAGCAGCAGGCCATAGTGGAGTTTCAGCTGCAGCACGCACGGGTCAGTCGCACTACAGAACAGCACCACTTCACCACCAATGACTGGGCCTCCATGCGAGACCTGTGTGCCCTGTTGCGCTGTTTCGAGTACTCCACCAACATGGCCAGTGGCGATGACACCGTTATCAGCGTTACAATACCACTTCTATGTCTCCTTGAGAAAACACTTAGGGCGATGATGGAAGAGGAGGTGGCCCAGGAGGAGGAGGAGGAGGAGGAAGAGGGGTCATTTTTAGCACTTTCAGGCCAGTCTCTTCGAAGTGACTCAGAGGGAGGTTTTTGGCAACAGCAGAGGCCAGGTACAAATGTGGCCAGCCAGGGCCCACTACTGGAGGACGAGGAGGACGAGGATGAGGAGGAGGTGGAGGAGGATGAGGATGAAGCATGGTCACAGCGGGGTGGCACCCAACGCAGCTCGGGTCCATCACTGGTGCGTGGCTGGGGGGAAAGGCAGGACGATGACGATACGCCTCCCACAGAGGACAGCTTGTCCTTACCCCTGGGCAGCCTGGCACACATGAGCGACTACATGCTGCAGTGCCTGCGCAACGACAGCAGAGTTGCCCACATTTTAACCTGTGCGGACTACTGGGTTGCCACCCTGCTGGATCCACGCTACAAAGACAATGTGCCCACCTTACTTCCTGCACTGGAGCGTGATAGGAAGATGCGCGAGTACAAGCGCACGTTGGTAGACGCGCTACTGAGAGCATTCCCAAATGTCACAGGGGAACAAGTGGAAGCCCAAGGCCAAGGCAGAGGAGGAGCAAGAGGTCGCCAAGGCAGCTGTGTCACGGCCAGCTCCTCTGAGGGCAGGGTTAGCATGGCAGAGATGTGGAAAACTTTTGTCAACACGCCACAGCTAACTGCACCACCACCTGATACGCAACGTGTTAGCAGGAGGCAACATTTCACTAACATGGTGGAACAGTACGTGTGCACACCCCTCCACGTACTGACTGATGGTTCGGCCCCATTCAACTTCTGGGTCTCTAAATTGTCCACGTGGCCAGAGCTAGCCTTTTATGCCTTGGAGGTGCTGGCCTGCCCGGCAGCCAGCGTTTTGTCTGAACGTGTATTCAGCACGGCAGGGGGCGTCATTACAGACAAACGCAGCCGCCTGTCTACAGCCAATGTGGACAAGCTGACGTTCATAAAAATGAACCAGGCATGGATCCCACAGGACCTGTCCGTCCCTTGTCCAGATTAGACATTAACTACCTCCCCATAACCATATATTATTGGACTCCAGGGCACTTCCTCATTCAATCCTATTTTTATTTTCATTTTACCATTATATTGCGAGGCTACCCAAAGTTGAATGAACCTCTCCTCTGCCTGTGTGCTAGGCCTAAATATATGCCAATGGACTGTTGCAGTGGTGGGTGACGTGAAGCCTCATTCTCTGCTATGACATGCAGACTAATTCTCTGCTGACATGAAGACAGATTCTCTGTTACGGGACCTCCCTCCTCTGCCTGGGTGCTGGGCCTAAATATATGCCAATGGACTGTTGCAGTGGTGGGTGACGTGAAGCCTGATTCTCTGCTATGACATGCAGACTAATTCTCTGCTGACATGAAGACAGATTCTCTGTTACGGGACCTCTCTCCTCTGCCTGTGTGTGTGCTGGGCCTAAATATATGCCAATGGACTGTTGCAGTGGTGGCTGACGTGAAGCCTCATTCTCTGCTATGACATGCAGACTAATTCTCTGCTGACATGAAGCCAGATTGTCTGTTACGGGACCTCTCTCCTCTGCCTGTGTGTGTGCTGGGCCTAAATATATGCCAATGGACTGTTGCAGTGGTGGCTGACGTGAAGCCTCATTCTCTGCTATGACATGCAGACTAATTCTCTGCTGACATGAAGACAGATTCTCTGTTACGGGACCTCTCTCCTCTGCCTGTGTGTGTGCTGGGCCTAAATATATGCCAATGGACTGTTGCAGTGGTGGCTGACGTGAAGCCTCATTCTCTGCTATGACATGCAGACTAATTCTCTGCTGACATGAAGCCAGATTGTCTGTTACGGGACCTCTCTCCTCTGCCTGTGTGTGTGCTGGGCCTAAATATATGCCAATGGACTGTTGCAGTGGTGGCTGACGTGAAGCCTCATTCTCTGCTATGACATGCAGACTAATTCTCTGCTGACATGAAGACAGATTCTCTGTTACGGGACCTCCCTCCTCTGCCTGGGTGCTGGGCCTAAATATATGCCAATGGACTGTTGCAGTGGTGGCTGACGTGAAGCCTCATTCTCTGCTATGACATGCAGACTAATTCTCTGCTGACATGAAGACAGATTCTCTGTTACGGGACCTCCCTCCTCTGCCTGGGTGCTGGGCCTAAATATATGCCAATGGACTGTTGCAGTGGTGGGTGACGTGAAGCCTCATTCTCTGCTATGACATGCAGACTGATTCTCTGCTGACATGAAGCCAGATTGTCTGTTACGGGACCTCCCTCCTCTGCCTGGGTGCTGGGCCTAAATATATGCCAATGGACTGTTGCAGTGGTGGCTGACGTGAAGCCTCATTCTCTGCTATGACATGCAGACTGATTCTCTGCTGACATGAAGCCAGATTGTCTGTTACGGGACCTCTCTCCTCTGCCTGTGTGCTAGGCCTAAATATATGCCAATGGACTGTTGCAGTGGTGGCTGACGTGAAGCCTCATTCTCTGCTATGACATGCAGACTGATTCTCTGCTGACATGAAGCCAGATCGTCTGTTACGGGACCTCTCTGCTCTGCCTGTGTGCTAGGCCTAAATATATGCCAATGGACTGTTGCAGTGGTGGGTGACGTGAAGCCTCATTCTCTGCTATGACATGCAGACTGATTCTCTGCTGTCATGAAGCCAGATTGTCTGTTACGGGACCTCTCTGCTCTGCCTGTGTGCTAGGCCTAAATATATGCCAATGGACTGTTGCAGTGGTGGGTGACGTGAAGCCTCATTCTCTGCTATGACATGCAGACTGATTCTCTGCTGACATGAAGCCAGATTGTCTGTTACGGGACCTCTCTCCTCTGCCTGTGTGCTAGGCCTAAATATATGCCAATGGACTGTTGCAGTGGTGGCTGACGTGAAGCCTCATTCTCTGCTATGACATGCAGACTAATTCTCTGCTGACATGAAGCCAGATTGTCTGTTACGGGACCTCTCTCCTCTGCCTGGGTGCTGGGCCTAAATTTATGACAATGGACTGTTGCAGTGGTGGCTGACGTGAAGCCTGATTCTCTGCTATGACATGCAGACTGATTCTCTGCTGACATGAAGCCAGATCCTCTGTTACGGGACCTCTCTCCTCTGCCTGTGTGTGTGCTGGGCCTAAATATATGCCAATGGACTGTTGCAGTGGTGGCTGACGTGAAGCCTCATTCTCTGCTATGACATGCAGACTGATTCTCTGCTGACATGAAGCCAGATTCTCTGTTACGGGACCTCTCTCCTCTGCCTGTGTGTGTGCTGGGCCTAAATATATGCCAATGGACTGTTGCAGTGGTGGCTGACGTGAAGCCTCATTCTCTGCTATGACATGCAGACTAATTCTCTGCTGACATGAAGACAGATTCTCTGTTACGGGACCTCCCTCCTCTGCCTGGGTGCTGGGCCTAAATATATGCCAATGGACTGTTGCAGTGGTGGCTGACGTGAAGCCTCATTCTCTGCTATGACATGCAGACTAATTCTCTGCTGACATGAAGACAGATTCTCTGTTACGGGACCTCTCTCCTCTGCCTGGGTGCCGGGGCCTAAATATCTGAGAATGGACTGTTCCAGTGGTGGGTGACGGGAAGCCAGATTCTCTGCTATGGAACCTCTCTCCAATTGATTTTGGTTAATTTTTATTTATTTAATTTTTATTTTAATTCATTTCCCTATCCACATTTGTTTGCAGGGGATTTACCTACATGTTGCTGCCTTTTGCAGCCCTCTAGCTCTTTCCTGGGCTGTTTTACAGCCTTTTTAGTGCCGAAAAGTTCGGGTCCCCATTGACTTCAATGGGGTTCGGGTTCGGGACGAAGTTCGGATCGGGTTCGGATCCCGAACCCGAACATTTCCGGGATGTTCGGCCGAACTTCTCGAACCCGAACATCCAGGTGTTCGCTCAACTCTAATAATGAGGAAGCAATACAAGAGAGACTAATGCAGACTGTATTGTACTTACAAGAACTTAAACTACCAACGATTTCTGAAGAGGATAAAGAGAAGTTGATAACCCCGATAACACTTAAAGAAGTGGAAAAAGCCCTAAAATCAACCCCAACAGGAAAGAGCCCAGGGCCTGACGGTTTGACAGTTGCTTATTATTAAAAAAAAATCCACATTTTAGGCCCCCCGATTAGTATCCCTTTTCAATTCCTTACTGAGTGGTTCACCTCTGCCTAAGCAGTCACTAGAGGCGCATATCACAATATTACCCAAACCAGGCAAAGACCCACATTATCCAGTTAGTTATAGACCAATATGTCTGCTAAATGCGGATATTAAGCTTTGGGCAAAGATATTGGCCTATAGGACTGCGTCACTACTTTGCGGCTTGATATCTCCGGAACAATCTGGGTTTGTAGGGGGCAGAGAGTGCAGAGACAGTACATTTCGGGTTATTCAAGCTCAGCAATATGCCTTGTCTTGCGGTAAAAGACTTACTTTTTTAAGTACAGATGCAGAGAAGACATTTGATAGAGTGGATTGGCAATATATGGAGGCTGCACTGCATAAATTTGGCTTCCCTACTCAATTTGTCACCGCTGTGCTGTCTCTGTACTCCTCCCCCACAGCAAGGGTGCGTGTGAATGGTAATCTCACCCCCCATTTTGAGATAAGTAATGGGACTAGGCAAGGGTGCCCGTTGTCACCAACCCTTTTCATCTTATGCCTAGAAACGTTTCTACAAGCTATTAGACAGGACAAAGAAATACAAGGGCTTCAGATTGGCCCTCAGACACACATGGTAGCAGCATTCGCTGCTGATATGCTGTTGCTGTTAGCAGATCCTATAGTAGCGTTCCCTGCGTTGTTACGACAATTAGACAGATTTGGGAGTATATCTAACTTCAAAATAAACCTTGCAAAATGTGTTGCATTAGGAGTTAATGTCCCTCAGGCAACAATATCCCATCTTAAGACAAATTTCCCCTTTCAGTGGGAAAAGGAGAGTATTACCTATTTGGGAGTACAAATAACGAAAGACCCAGACCAACTTTTTTCAAAGAATTATCCCAAACTCTTAAATAACATTAAGCAACAGTTACAGGAACTAAAAATACCTTTTCTGTCATGGATAGGGCGAAAAAATGTAATAAAAACCTATGTTCTACCCAAGCTACTTTATCTAATGCAGACCTTACCGGTATTGTTGCCTCGTCACTATCTTGCTCAGATTAGGAGGACTTTTTCCGCTTTTGTTTGGAATCAATCGAAACCCAGGCTAGCGTATAGTAGATTAACACTACCTAAATACAAGGGTGGTTTTGGACTACCAGATGCTCAGGGGTATTATAGGGCGATACAAATAAGGCTTCATTCAGAGATAACTAATCCTAAGGTTGTAAAGTTGGGCTGCATGATAGCCAGGAAAGTGTTAGGGCCAAGAGCACTTGCTGCACTCTGGGATTGTCGGAAAACTTCTCACCATAAACAAGGAATTCCCTGTTCTCTAAGAGGTATTTGGGATTCATGGTTAAAGGTATCTGAACACCTGCATCCTATCAATCACATATCGCTTTTCACACCTATTAGGTATTTGCCTTATATGATTGATAAAGATTTCAAGGATGATATGGGCCTATGGGCTGCATTAGGAGATATGGCAGTGGGTGATTTTGTAGAAAACAGAAGTGTACCTGACATACCATCTTTGAAAATTAGATGGGGACATATCCCCTGGACTGTGACTCATTACTACCAATTGAAAAAATTCTGTGTACAGTACTTAAGTACTACCCCAAGTAACTATAATCCCACATGGTATGATAAGGTATGGAATCAAACTGTAAGCAAAAGAGGAGTTATCTCACAAATATATAATAAACTATTAGAGAAGAACTCAGACACCAAGCCGTTATATATAGAACAATGGGGTAAAGAAATGGGTCAACCCCTTGATGAGGACATGATGGGCAGAATATTAGCTCATTCATATGGCTACTCAATGGTGTATAAAAATCCAGGAGAATTCCTTCAAATTGATCACAAGGTGGTACAGAACCCCTGACAAACTGCATACCATTATACCTTCCTATTCAGCAGACTGCTGGAGGTGCAGGGAATCTAGAGGTACCATGTTTCACATATGGTGGTCGTGCCCGGTGATTGTAAAATATTGTGATATGATTTCTAAAGAGGTTCAGGGCATTTGTTCTATAAGTTCACCCATTACGCCACAGGTAGCACTCTTCAACTTGTCTGATAGCAATTATAAATTAACAAAACACTCATAGCACAATTGATAGCAGCTGCTAAGCTACTCATACCAAAATATTGGTTATCTAAAGATATTCCTAGTAAAGGTGAATGGATCCAAAAGGTTCAAGACATTTGTCAACTAGAGGAAGTGACGAGCTGGGAATTACTGTCGCACGATAACTTTTTGTTGCTATTGAACAGATGGTTTGATAGGTGTAAAAACAAAAAGTAATAATTGATGATGAATGACAGGATTGTCATAAGGTACTGAAGGCAAGTTTGACTGGGTTTAAGCCTTAAGTATCAATAATTGGAAGATATAATTGTAATATCAAGGGTGTTTAGGAGGGCCAGTTTGTTCCGTATGCATTAGTAGAACATTCATTGACTGAGGTAGATTTATGTTAGCCGTGTGATTATATATCATATCAAATATTCTCATAAATAGCACTGATTATTGCTTATATGTGACCTATATAGATGATGGAGCAGTTTATTGTTAATTGTTGTCGCTAAACAATGTCATATTGTTTGCTGTAATGTGATGGAAAATAAAATAAAGATTTGACCAAAAAAAAAAAGAATGGGGAAAATCCTCAGCCGTGCGATGCCAGATGATGTTGTGGCTGCTCGGCCAGGAGAACAGGATAGGGAGCAGGTCACCTCCTCAAGCATCCCTAACCTGACCCTAACTCCTACCTGCATGGGCCGACCTTTAAGGTAGGAGGACCCATGCGCAGGAACCTCGGAGCCCTGACTTACCCTCCGCAGATCCCTGAGCTAGGAGCTGGGTAAGACGACCTACTCCTCCAAGGTACGGAGGAGCAGGAGTCTCAATGGCCAAGCTGCTGGAAAAAAGGGGAACCGAAACAGACTAATGGAAATGGCAGGTGAACTAAGGAGTTCCACCAACCTGCCACAGCCTTGCTGACTGGATCCCAGAGCACACACAGAATCCAGAACCATTAGCTGCACAAACCAAACGAACAAAGGTCCCAACAGTACATCACATGGACATCACATACAACATGACATAAAACATAAAGTGACATTCTCTTTATGACCACAGGGGTGGCTCTCACTGGCAGATAGAAACACAAGACGCTGCTCCAGCAAGCATGGCTGAAACAACCCACAGACCTGAGCAAACAGTGAGGCTTTATAGGCCAAGAAGCCACACACCACAGTCGAACACACCCAGTGACACACACACTGGGAAGGGAGTTAACCCTTCCAGCACCAGAGAAGGGAAACACACATTAAAGGGAAGTGCACACAATACATAAAACACAGTGCACACATACACACACACCTGACAGAAAGGTGCTAGGTGCAACCGCATGCACAGCATAGAAAGCTGCCACATACATAACGTTGCCAGCGGCAACCACAGGTGAGGCAAATACCACTGCCCTCACCTGTGATTGAAAACCAAACTGAACCGCTGATAACCGCATGCGGTTCAGGAGTCACGGTCATGGCCATGGCCGTGACACTCCCACCCCTCAAAGCCCCCCCACCAAAAAAAAAAGGAAACTGGTGAGAGACTCGCACAAGGGGATAGGAGAAGGGAACGTCCACTCTCAGGACATGGTTCCCAGGAAGTGGCTGGCAGCTGCATCCTCTCCCAGCACACACTCAGCCAGTCCAGCGAGGCCTGCAGCCCGACACAGCGACACGGGAATGGAACCACTGAGAGTGGACGAGGGGACTCTCCAATCACGTCCCCACTCCAGTCGCTGCCAGCAGACACTCCTAACCAGCACGCAGCCGGACCACTTACAGAGTGATGCCAGCAAACGACCAGAGATGGGAACATGGAGAGGGATGAGGGATCACCAACACGGACACGGAAGGTAAGGTGGCGGGGAATAAGCCACCAACCGTGCCGTTAACGGTGATCCCCCCGAGACGTTCTCCCTCCGGAGAACGCGCATGCAGGCCACAAGGGGATGGCACTGCATGCTGCACCCTCTTCCGAAGGTGTGCACCCCACACCAAAAAACACCAGGGTGAGGGGATAAAAATAACAGGGGACGCCAAACGAACACGGTGAGGAAGTGGCGGGGAAAAGCCACTCACCTCGCCGTCAACGGCGAAACCCCCATAACGCTCTCCCTCCGAAGAGCGCGCATGTACCCCTTCCGGAGACGGCGGTACATGCTTCACCCTCTTTCGAGGGAACGCCACGTGAGAAGCCTCTGTGGTCATACTGTCACGGCTGAGAATGGGGAAAATCCTCAGCTGTGCGATGCCAGATGATGTTGTGGCTGCTCGGCCAGGAGAACAGGATAGGGAGCAGGTCACCTCCTCAAGCATCCCTAACCTGACCCTAACTCCTACCTGCATGGGCCGACCTTTAAGGTAGGAGGACCCATGCGCAGGAACCTCGGAGCCCTGACTTACCCTCCACAGATCCCTGAGCTAGGAGCTGGGTAAGACGACCTACTCCTCCAAGGTACGGAGGAGCAGGAGTCTCAATGGCCAAGCTGCTGGAAAAAAGGGGAACCGAAACAGACTAATGGAAATGGCAGGTGAACTAAGGAGTTCCACCAACCTGCCACAGCCTTGCTGACTGGATCCCAGAGCACACACAGAATCCAGAACCATTAGCTGCACAAACCAAACGAACAAAGGTCCCAACAGTACATCACATGGACATCACATACAACATGACATAAAACATAAAGTGTCATTCTCTTTATGACCACAGGGGTGGCTCTCACTGGCAGATAGAAACACAAGAGGCTGCTCCAGCAAGCATGGCTGAAACAACCCACAGACCTGAGCAAACAGTGAGGCTTTATAGGCCAAGAAGCCACACCCCACAGTCGAACACACCCAGTGACACACACACACACTGGGAAGGGAGTTAACCCTTCCAGCACCAGAGAAGGGAAACACACATTAAAGGGAAGTGCACACAATACATAAAACACAGTGCACACATACACACACACCTGACAGAAAGGTGCTAGGTGCAACCGCATGCACAGCATAGAAAGCTGCCACATACATAATGTTGCCAGCGGCAACCACAGGTGAGGCAAATACCAATAACCGTCAACCCATATCAACCCACAGAATAAAATTCATATAGACCCCAAAATTGTACCAGTAAAAATTAAAGCCCGTCCTGCTAAAAACAAACTCTCAAACAGCTACATTGACGAAAAAATAAAAAAGTTAGGGGTCTTTGATTTGGTGATGTAGGAATGAAAAAAAAAAAGTTTAATAAAAAGTGATTTGATGATATAAAAGTGGTATTGTAGCTGGCCAGCTAAGACCTGTCCTAGATTGCTAGTATAGCTTATATGTGTATACAGCTAAACCTGCCAATAGCATTAATACAGTTCCTATGTCTATGTGTTAAAGACAAAAGCAGAGTTATTTACTGTGATATCATGTTTTGGATGTCATATTACTGTTATATTTCGTGTTCACAGAAGCAGAAAAAGATAACATGGCTTTAAGATTCATTTTGTAATGTATGGTAAACTCAGTGACACAGCAGAAACAACAGAAAGCATAGTGTTAATCTGTTGTTACTGGGCAGAAGTCTAGACCAATCACAGCCACCTTCTCATACAGCAAGAGTTTTCACCAATCAAGCCAGCCTCATAGACAGCCTGTCTGGGAATTCCCCCAGCTCCTGTTGCTAGAATCGTTATTCACCAGAGACAGGAGCTGAAGAAACATTCACTCCACTGAGAGCTGAGTTTTATGGGAACAAGAGGCCAAAATAGGTATTTAAAACAGTTATATAATGTTCATATTTTTAGTATTGTGTTTAGAACTGTATACTGAACTATATATACAGTATATGTGTTTACTTACAGTTCCACCAAACTACAATTGCAACCATACAAATTCAATTGCAAGATCCTAAAGTGCTTAAATAACTTAAAGTGAGTACAGATACTCAAGAGAGAAATATATCCACCATTTTATGTTGAATGACAAGATTGAACAGTTGAATCACCATCTTATGCATACCGCCATTTTGTGATATCTTTTCAACACATGTTTTGTACATAGACTATCTGCTGCGGAGGAGGCAGTGTTATATATGAAGAAAAGTTGAAGTTAATAAATACGTTATTTGAAGCATTTGGTGTGCTCTTTAAACCTACTGTTTCTATAGAAGGGCGCTAGAGGAATTACAGAGAAACAGACAGTCTGGTTAGACTAAAAGTCAGAGATATCTAAATTCTTCTAATGCCACAGTGCAAAAGGCACTTTATAGTGCTGCGCCTGCCACAGTGGAACTATTTGCCCTCAGAGGTCAAAGCGATAGCGCTCCTCAACTTGCACAGTAAAGAGCGCATTAGAGCAGCAGAGCGCCAGCATATATCACTGCGCAGCAACTGTTCCCTTAATAAGCAAGCAAACACACCTCAGCGTAGCTACCATAAAGCCCATAGAACGTGTGGATTAGTCAAACTGCAGCCGACTCTTAAAGTGGCAGAACGGCAAAGGCAAAAGAGTGCCAACCCTCCTGTGATCCCTAGAGAGAGAAAGAGACGCATGGTGGGAGGCCAAAGTCCAGAGCTAGAGTGCCTGCACCACTATCCACGAAGAGACCACGTACTGCAGTCAGCTAGTTCCCACCACTAGGCCCAAAGCCTGCAGCAGTGTATCCAAGCCAGCGCATCGCAAGTCATCACAGATCATCGCAAGTCATCACAAAGCATCGCAAGTCTGCACAGAGTATCGCAACTCAGCGCAGAGCATCACAAGTCTGCACAGAGCATCGCAAGTCAGCGCAGAGCATCGCATCACATCACATCAACAAAAGACAAGTCTCCTTTAAGACTGACATTTGTTCCAGCAACCTTCAGATCGCAGTATCCTGCTCTTCAGAATAAGGTCAGAGCTTTCCTTTTATTACTTATCATTGCATATAGGCTTTGGCATAAAGAGACAGTTTTGTGTTCATAAATAAGAGACTTTAAATAAAAACAAAGGACAGTTTGCAGTACACAGACTCTAAAGCATTTAAAGTGAAAGTCATTTATTGCCTGCGTTTATCGCTGTTGTATTTAAAGTGACAGTCATTTATTTCTGCATTTGGCAGTATCGCATTTAAAGTAAAATGTCTGAACCTAGTATTGCCATGCCACTGTTAGAGGATACAAAGATAGATAGAGTAGAGGGGTAAGAGCAAGTGAACCTGTCTGAGATAAAAGAGTCTGAAGCAGCATTAGTCTTGCCTCAAACAAATATAGCCCAAACAGATGAACGACGTTCACCAAGTGCCAGAAACCCGACCCCAAAAGATACTGGAAAATTTGGAGCAAGAAGCAGCATTAAAAGGAAAAAAGTTCACCAGAATGTATGAGAAGTGGAAAATGGAGAGACTATGCTAGGTCCTTAGGGGGAACCACAATCTCAAGTGTGACTTCCTTCGCTAGCAGTGCCACCCACATATCAGAGTTAAATACTTTAGCCAAAAGCAAGGAATTAGCTGAACAACTTGTTGTCAGGAGAGCAGAAATTTAAATGGAAGCTGCCATCGAGGTGCAGCGCCAACTGATACTGAAAAGGAAGCTGAAAAGGATGCACAATGCCATCAGATGGAAGCTGAAATGGATGCACAGCGCCAACAGATAAAAAGTCTGGAAAGGCAAAAAGGAATTAAGATTATAGAAGCCAGACTCAGAGTACACGAAGAGGATATGAATCAGAGTAGTCATAGGTTTAGATCTGTTCTAAGTGAAGAAGCAGACTCCTACTTTCCTACTTACGCCCATTAGAATGGAAGGGAATATCCAGCATTAAGTGAGAGAATAAGTTATTATCCTTCCATCTCTGCTCAGAAAAACAAAGGCCTAGTCCAGTGTTAGAAAAAAATGTGTGTGAATTTACCCTCTATCTCTACCTGAAAAGATGAAAAAAAGGACTCACCTAATTCAGAACTAAGTCAGAAAATAGAACCCGGTGATTCTATTCCTAAATGTCACGACAATGCTCAGGAGAGTGTTACAACCATTGTCCCAGCAGGACCACAGAGAACAGTCCTAGCTAGACTTCCTGTTCTGGAACCCACTGTATTTTCAGGAGATGTACTGAAGTTCATAGAGTGGAAGGCAAGCTTCGAAATGATCATTGAGCATCATTGCTTCAGTCCAATCGACAAGTTATTCTATCTTCAGAGATATGTTGGTGGGGAAGCAAAGAAACTTCTTGAAGGTAACTTCTATAGAAAAGATGAAGAATCCTACAAGCAAGCTTGAGAAAAATTAAATGCAAGATATGGTCATCCTTTTTTTTTAATACAAATAGCTTTTAGAGAGAAATTGAATAACTGGCTTAAAATAGGTCCTTAAGAACACTTCAGACTCCAAGAGTACGGTGACTTCCTGCAAGCATGCAGCAATGCCAACCCACATTTTCAAGGACTGGAAGTACTGAACGACTATCTAGAAAACCACAGGATGCTAACTAAGCTACCTGAAGAAGTGGGTTTTAGACTGAATCGCTATGTGACTGAACAGTTAGATCTAGGCAAGAACTTCCCAAGTTTTAAAGAGTTCTCTGAGTTCACCAATAAGGAAGCACGGATAGCATGTAATCCAGTAACATCATCTTACGTCTTAAAATCCTTAGAAGAAAGGCCTGCAAGAAAGATAAGACGTGCAAGAGCAACTAGCTTTGCAACCAACACAGCAGCTAAAAGTCCAGATACCTACGAGAGTAAGTCCAAAGTCACTACTGGGATCAGTAGAGAGACAGAACCGACAAATCTTCAGACTACCTTTAAGTGGGGAGAACAACTCCATACATAAGTGCCAACAATTGAAGGCGAAGTCCCCAGAAGAAAAGAAAAAATTTGTGCTGGATAACCAACTGTGTTTCAGATGCCTAAGAAAAGGCCATGTTACTAAGGAGTGTAAGAAAAAGGCCACATACAGGATGCCATCCTACACCACTACATGAAGAACGTCCAAAGAAGGATAAATCCTCAATACCTAAAGATACTAAGGAAGAAAAGAAAGTATCTGTATTCTCTTGCAGAGTGAGGGAAGGAGAAAGCAATGGCACATCAATAGTTATACCAGTGTGCATTTAAAATCCTAAAAGGAGGAACAAGAAGGTATACGCCTATGCGCTACTGGATGCCCAGAGTAACGTCACCTTCATTGATCAAGAAATCTGCAAGAAATTACAAGTGGCTACAGAATCGGTGAAGCTCAAACTCACAACAATGACGGGGAGAGACACATTAGTGAACAGTCAAAGGGTCAAAGGACTGAGAGTTAGAGGACTTCATTCAAACTGCACATTAGATCTACCTCCAGCTTATACAAAAGATGATATACCTCTAGATAGAGATATGTGAAACCAATGAATGGGAGCACCTATCTGTTATATCTTATGAAATGTCTCCGCTGAAGGAGTTTGGTGTTGGACTGTTGATAGGCTACGATTGTCCCGAAGCCTTGGTACTACGAAAAGGTAATCACAGGAGGAAAGGGTGAACCCTACGCTGTTCAAACTGATCTAGGATGGGGTGTTGTTGGAGGAAAACAGCAGATCGCAAACTCAAGACAGGTCACAGGATTGTGTCATCGAATATCTGTCCAAGAGTTACAAACTGTAAGTCCAGCAAAAGTAATCAAGATCCTTGAATCCGACTTTGCAGACATAAGTTCTAAAGAAAAGAGTGTATCCCAAGAAGACATAAAGTTCGTAAACAATCTAGAAGAAAATATTCATCAGAATCAACAAGGTCATCTTGAAATGCCCTTACCTTTTAGAGAACGACCTCGTCTGCCAAATAACAGAAATCTTGCCCCAACAAGATTGAAATGTTTGAAGAAAAAGATGGGAAGAGATCCCAAAATCAAGCCGGATTATTTGAAATTCATGGAAGGCATCCTCGAAGAAGGACATGCAGAGAAAGTTAATAACCAACCTAAAGAAGGAGAAGTGAGGTACAGTCCACATCAAGGTGTTTACCACTCAAAGAAACCAGATGAGATTAGAGTAGTATTTGATTGCTCAGCAAAGTACAATGGTGTTGCATTAAATTAACATCTACTAAAAGGACCAGATCTTACAAACACTCTGACTGGAGTACTCTGTAGATTCAGAAAGTATCCCGTAGCGGTCATGTGTGATGTTGAAAAGATGTTCCACCAGTTTTATGTGAAAAATGAAGATAGAGACTTCCTGAGGTTTCTATGATGGGGGATGGAGATACAGATACAGAGCCAGCAGAATACAGATTTGTTTGAAGCAGAATCATATCCAGGTTGCGCCAATTATGGTATGAAGTACCTGGCTAATAAGAATAAAAAAGATTGCCTATCAGCAGCAAATTTTCTGAAGAAAAAATTCTATGTAGACGATGGTGTCATAAGTCTAGAGTCTACAGAATCTGCAATCAAACTAGTGAAAGAAAGCCAAGAGTTATGCGCAAGAGGAAACCTGCGCCTTCACAAATTCATCTCAAACAACAGAGAGGTACTGGAATCCATCAGTGACTCTGAACTTGCAGAAACAATGAAGAATGTAGATCTCAATTATGATCATCTTCCAGTTCAGAACGTACTTGGATTGGGGTGGAATGTAGAAAACGATAAGTTCTTCTTTGAAGTATCTATTGAAGGGAAAGTTGCCACTAGACGTACCATTCTTTCTGCAGTGGCTTCTATATATGATCCATTGGGATTCTTAGCCCAAGTAATCCTCAGAGCAAAAGAAATACTGCAAGAATTATGCAGACAGGAACTTGGGGTGGGATGAGCCCATATCTGAAAATTTGAGGCCAAGGTGGGAGAGTTAGATAAGAGACTTGAAAAACTTGAGAGAAGTTTGAATACCCAGATGTTTTGTACCTCATGATTTCAGAAAGTACAAGAAAATAGAACTTCATCATTTTTCAGATGTCAGTAGTTATGGTTATGGTCAGTGCTCCTACATCAGAGTAATAGAAGAAGAAAAGATACACTGTGCCCTGGTTATGGTAAAGGCCAGAGTTGCACCTACCAGTATTCAGACAATACCATGACTTGAACTGACAGCAGCTGTTGCTTCAGCATCAGTATGCAAGTTTCTGAGAGAGGAATTGGAATTGAAAATAGATGAAGAATATTTTTGGACAGACTCACATAAACAACGAAGCTCGAAGATTCCATATCTTTGTCGCCAACAGAGTTGAGAAAATTCTGGAAATAACAAATCCAGAACATTGGCGTCACATTGACACAAAGCATAACCCAGCAGACCATGCTTTAAGAGGCCTGAATGTAAAAGAATCAAATAATTCAAACTGGTTCACAGGCCCAGAGTTCCTTTGGGAAAAGGAAATCATGCCCAATAAAGGTTACACAGAATTGTCTATGGGTGATCCAGAAGTAAAAGTTGTACAAACATTGAGCACTGTTGTCAAGTATCAAGATTACATACTTAAAAGACTAGGCAGATGTTAAAAATGGAATACAGTCATAAACGTAGTAGCTCAAATTCAACGTTTGGCAAAGGGAATCAGAAAGAAGCAATCATTGAATGTAGAAGAAAGACTGAAAGCTGAAGGAACAGTCATAAGACTCATTCAACAGAGATTCTACAGTGAAGAGTTAAAGAGACTTAGACAAGAACCTAAAAGGATTCCAAACAACCACCCATTGTACAAGCTTAATCTTGTTCTGCAGGATGGTATACTGAAGGTGGGAAGGAGACTGGAAAATGCATCGTTACCTAGCAGAGTGAAGCATCCAGCAATTCTACCCAAAAATTCTACCTTCACAAGATTGATTATTGATCACTACAACAACATATCCTTGCATCAAGGAAGACGCTTTACCCAAAGCTGTTTGAGAGAAGGTGGTTACTGGATTGTGAAATGAAGAAAAGTTATAGCAAAGTATATAAGTAAATGTGTAGTCTGCAGAAAGGCACGTAGACCTACAGAAGAACAAAGAATGGCAGATTTACCGTCAGATCATATAAACCCATCACCACCATTTCTTTATAGCGGAATGGATTGTTTTGGCCCATTCTTCACCAAACAGAACCGCAAGGAGTACAAGAGATATGGACTAATATTTACATGTCTAAGCTCCAGGGCAATTCACCTTGAAATGTTAGATGTGTTAACTGACGCATTCATCAATGCTTTAAGATGTTTCATAGCCATTAGAGGTACTGTCAGAGAGCTTAGATCTGACCAAAGATCTAATTTTGTCGGAGCAAAGAATGAATTGAAGAAAGCGCTAAAATAGATTGATAAAGAATAAGTAACTGAGTATTTGTTAGAGAAACAGTGTAATTTTCATATAAATGCTCCACATACAAGCCATACAGGAGGAGTTTGGGAAAGACAAATCAGAACTGTGAGAAATGTGTTAACCTCCCTGGCGGTATGATTATGTCAGGAATTTTGTTCCAAAAGTGGTACCATTTTTTTGCATTGAAATTTGGTGTTATGTATTGTAGGCCTGCAATTCTTAGTAATTACTTACTTAAACCTGACCAAAGAAGACTCTAGTAGACCTCTCAGATGTGATAAAGTTCGAAAAAATAAAATCATGAGTTATAATCTAATAAATAATATAATTTTATTCAGTAATGTAATAAATAATGAAATTTGTCAAACAAAAGAAAATTCAGTAAACATCCTGGGTGTGGTAAATTTTGAAACATGGGACTGCACATAGACCAACGTCACAATCAGGGCAATGGAACCTGGTTTCCTTTCGGATTTTTTTTCCATTTCCATCTCGCTTTGAGCAGCAAACTACACACATCCTTGTAGGTGCTGCCATAAAGTGACGACCAGTCAGCCTCTCTGGGTTTACAACGTCAACAGCGCGACGTCCAGATCTGTTCACGGCCACTGATGACGTTTGGTAGTTCACAAAAATCTGCTCCGCCACCTTCCAGATGAAGTCAGAGTGAACAAGAGGCTTGTCACTCTTTCCTTTGTGCAGTATATAGGCATTCCACAGACATTGTTCCAGGAGATGCCTGAATATTTTTTTGTAGTATTTTTTTTGTTGCCTCTGCATAGCTGGATAGAATGTCATCGCCTGATCGGCTCTATCGACTCCTCCCATGGTGTTATTATAGTCGATCACAAGTTGTGGCTTTATGACATCTTTCCCACCTCTTGTGTGGACCGTGGTAGTGGAGGTGTTATGTACTGTACTCATTAGGCACACGTCTTTTTTGTCACGCCAACGCATTGCCATCATCTTTCCTTTCTGCCAGGCCACCATTTCTCCTGTTTTCAGTTTTTTCTTGGAAAACATACATGGCAGGCCACGTCGGTTGGCCCTAACGGTTCCATATGCGTCAGTCTTGTTTTTTAGTAGAAACTCGTACAGCTCAGGCGACGTGTAAAAGTTGTCTGTTGTCACAAAATACCCCTGATTGAGCAATGGTTCAAGCAGTGAAAGGACTGATAACGTTGCCATCCCATAGCCGCTGTACCTGGGGTTGAATTGTGTTCCTTTGCCGGTGTATATGATGGAATTCCATATATAGCCAGTTGTAGACTCGCAGAGCATATAGGATTTTATTCCAAACCGCGCTCTCTTGGATGCGATGTATTGAATCCAGCTGAGGCGTCCTTTGTAAGCCATCAGACTTTCATCAATGCTGATGTCTCTGTCTGGCACATAGGCCTGCTGGAAATTGGTTATGATCATTTGGAATACTTCCCAGATCTTCTTCAGTTTTGGCGCTGGATGTGTGGCTTCGTCAAATTCCTCATTGTTGGTGAAGTGTAAATTCTTCATTATGAGGGAAAATCGGTACTCGGACATGATGGTGCCAAAAAATGGGGTTGCCAGCAATTTATTGGTAGTCCAGTACCATTTCTGCAGGGGTTTCCCCACCACCCCCTGAAGAAGTATTAGCCCCAGAAATTTCCATATGTCCTCCTTACTCACCGGTTCCCATTTTCTGGTTCTGGAAAACTTGCTGTGCAGAGTAGTGGATTGCTGCTCTTTGTAGCGGTTTGTCTCCGTGACAATCTTTTCAATGACGTCATCCGTCAGAAATAATTTTAGGTACGCCAAAGGATCATTGTGATCAACGTCTACCTTCATCCCAGGCGATCCTGTAAACGGGAATCTTGGCGGTGGTACTGCATCCATACCGCAATCAATAGGGCACCAAGAGCGCACCTCACTGAGCTCAAGTGCAGATTCGTCGCTGTCGCCACTTCTCTGGTCAGGTTCAGAGTCGGATGATGAATCTTTCCACGAATCGCTATCGCTGTCGCTCAATTCTGCGAGGGGCTCTGTGTCGCTGTCGCTGTCACTTATCTGATCCAAACCCGCTTTGGTGATACTAAAGTGACGCTTTGATGCCATGGTAAAAAATATATTTTTTTTTTATATTTTTTTTTTTGCTTAGAAAAAACAGCTAAAAGGGCAGCCAGGGCAGTGTAGAATGATCAGATGTCAAATCTGTCAAATCTGAGGTGATAGTGTAATCTGACAGGATTGTATCACCTAACTTTATGTGTGTGTTTGACTTTTATACAATGTATTTTTTTTTTTATCTCCCGCCCAGTTCCGCCTCTGTGAGGCGCTGCGGCTCACAGAGGCGGAACCAGGAAGAGAGATGAGACATCCGCCGGGGCTCTCACCGGCGATCACAGCGGGGAACATCGCTGGATCGCCGGGATTAGGTAAGGACACCCGCTGCTCCCTCTGCAATGTACCCCGAGCGTGACTCGGGGTTACCGCTTCTGGCAGCGAAAATTAACCCCGAGTCACGCTCGGGAATACCGTCAGGGAGGTTAAGTTCAGTGTTGAAAAAGAACGCCAAAAGAATAGATGATGCTTCACATAGGACCCAATTCTATGAAGTAATTCTATTAGTCTATTGTTAACAGTCTTCCACTTACAGTTGATAACCAGGGCCGTCTTTAATATTGATTGGACCCTGGGCAAGAATTTACTTGGGCCCCCTGGATCCCGCCTTCCCACACCCTAAAAAGAATCTTATACTCACCTGTGTCTTTTCACTGGCGCTCACTAGCTGCTGGTACGGCGAGGGATGGTGCAACGCAGACGCGCACACCTCCCCGCGTCCTGGCACAGGCGGGCGTGATGACATCATCACACCTGCCTGCGCTGGGATTTCACTACCAAATAGACCTCAGGCCTGTAGCCTATGACAAGTCTTGTTACCATCTGCAAATTTGAAGGCGCATTGGCGACCATTTTGGTCGCCATCTGGAGCGCTGTATTGCTTCAGTGACATGAACACTCTCCACATATAATGATGTATTACATCAGTGACATCACTGCTCTCCACATATAATGTTATATTACATCAGTGACATCACCGCGCTCCACATATAAGTGATATTTTACATCAGTGACATCACCGCTCTCCACATATAAGTGATATATTACATCAGTGACATCACCGCTGTCCTCATATAGGCGATATATTACATCAGTGACATCACCGCTCTCCACATATATGTGGAGAGCGTTGATGTCACTGATGTAATATATTACTTACCGGTATATGTGGACAGCAGTGATGTCACTGATGTAATATATCACTTATATGTGGAGAGCGGTGATGTCACTGATGTAAAATATCACTTATATGTGGAGTGCGGTGATGTCACTGATGTAATATAACATTATATGTGGAGAGCGGTGATGTCACTGATGTAATATATTACTTACCGGTATATGTGGACAGCAGTGATGTCACTGATGTAATATATTACTTATGTGGACAGCGGTGATGTCACTGATGTAATATATTACTTATATGTGGAGAGTGGTGATGTCACTGATGTAATATATTACTTATATGTGGAGAGTGGTGATGTCACTGATGTAATATATTACTTATATGTGGAGAGTGGTGATGTCACTGATGTAATATATCACTTATAAGTAATATATTACATCAGTGACATCACCGCTGTCCACATAAGTAATATATTACATCAGTGACATCACTGCTGTCCACATATACACACTGTCCCCCTGTCCTCTATGAGCTCGCCCATGGCACATTACTCCCACTCCATCGTGGGCTAGTGGCAGATGGGATCCATCCAGTTGTTATCTTTGTACAAAATTGTACTTTGCACTACCAAATACCTGTAAGTTGCTTGGCTGGCTCAGGCTGTGTCTGTTGTGGCTGCTGGCTGGCGCTCGTGCTCGCTCCGCCTCCTTCTTCTCTCTGCCTGTGCGGCAGCTGCGTCACGCTCCAGCAGCCACTGGTCTGCTCTGTTAAAGAGACAGGCAGGCCAGGCAGCAGAGCGGAGCGCAGAGCGGCCGCGGGCCCCGCCCCCTCCTCACTCAGTCTCTTTCTATAGTCCGGACCGTGACTCCGTGCTAGTAGTAAGCACAGCCCAAAGGCCGGCCCTGTGCGCAGCACACAGCTCCCATGCCCCGCCGCAATATTCGGCAGCTAAGGCTAAAAAGTCTTGTTGGTCACCGAGTGCTGCTTGGGCCCCCCAGGAGCAACTGGGCCCGGGGCAGCTGCCCCTTTTGCCCCGCGGTAAAGACGGCCCTGTTGATAACGTCAACAATCCAACAAGTTTGGACCCTTTAACTCCCAACCATCTACTTCACCTTAAGTCTGATTACATACAGCCGCCGCATGGCAAGTTCACCAAAGAGGATTCATATGCCAGAAGGAGATGGCGAAGAGTTCTATATCTACCAGAACAGTTTTGGAATAAGAGTACTTAGCCAATCTTATGCTAAGAAGTAAATGGCAAACACCCAGAAGAATTGTCCAAGTTGGTGACATAGTGTTAGTAAAAGAAGAAGATTTAGCTAGAAGTCAACGGAAATTGACCAAAGTTCTAAAAGCTCAAAAGGATGAAGACAAACTAGTAGGAAGAGTGTTTTTACAAATAGGAGACTCAAAACTTGACAAAAAAGGAAAACGTCTCACTACTCCACTCAAGTTGGAACGTCCGATACAGAAGTTAGTTGTTCTACTTGAGAGTGATAAAAGACACTTGGAAGTTGAGAACCCGATAGAAAATTCCTCAAATTCATGTTCAAGTCCTACCACTAAGAACATAGAATTAGAGGTAATTTTGGTGGGAGTGTAGCTGTTCAGCTAAGACCTGTCCTAGATTGCTAGTATAGCTTATATGTGTATACAGCTAAACCTGCCAATAGCATTAATACAGTTCCTATGTTTATGTGTTAAAGACAAAAGCAGAGTTATTTACTGTGACATCATGTTTTGGATGTCATATAACTGTTATATATTTTGTGTTCACAGAAGCAGAAAAAGATAATATGGCTTTAAGATTCATTTTGTAATGTAAGGTAAACTCAGTGACACAGCAGAAACAACAGAAAGTATAGTGTTAATCTTTTGTTACTGGGCAGAAGTCTAGACCAATCACAGCAACCTTCTCATACAGCAAGAGTTTTCACCAATCCCCCAGCTCCTGCTGCTAGAATCATTATTCACCAGAGACAGGATCTGAAGAGACATTCACTCCACTTAGAGCTGAGTTTTATGGGAACAAGAGGCCAATATAGGTATTTAAAACAGTTATATAAAGTTCATATTGTTAGTATTGTGTTTAGAACTGTATACTGAACTAGATATACAGTATATGTGTTTACTTACAGTCCCACCAAACTACAATTGCAACCATACAAATTCAATTGCAAGTTTCAAATTGCAAGCATTCAGATTCCATATTGTAATCCAAATTGCATACAACCATACCAGATCATACTCAACCAATCTGCAAATAGTCATTGCTAACTGCATATTGCAAGTGAACTATTAGTTAGACCTCAGATATACCTTCTAATGCAACTGCGCAAAAGGCACTTGATAGTGCTGTTCCTGTCACAGGTATACCATGAATAAAACAATATAAATTTGGTATCGCTATAACTGTATCAACCTAGAGAAAAAAAGTATCTTATCGAATATACCACACGGAGAACCCCATAAAAAATAAAAATAAAAAACACTGGCAGATTTGCAATGTTAGCCCACTTCACCTCATAATAAAAATAAAAGCGATCAAAAAGTTATATGTACCTAAAAATGGTACCATTAAAAACTAAAGCCCATCCCACATAAAATAAGCCCCCACACAGCCCATTCAACAACAAAATAAGAAAAGCTATGGCCCTTAAAATCTATATCAGCAAATTCCATGTTAGAAAGTGCAAATGCCACTCCTCTCCTTTTGAATTCTGCCTTTTGCCTATACAGCAGTTTACGACCACATATGGGGTGTTGCCATATTCAGGAGAAAATGGGTAACAAATTATGGGGTGCATTTGCTCTTGTTATTCCTTGTTAAAATGAAAAATCTGGCCTTAAGGTAATTTTTCTTGTAAAAAAATTAAAATTTTCATTTTCACAGCCAAGTGTTTCTAAATATTATGAAACGCCTGTGAGGTGAAGTGGTCAGTAAACGCCTCAATGAGTTATTTGAGGGGTGTAGTTTGCAAAATGGGATAACTTTTTGGGAGTTTCTACTGTAGGGGTACTGCAGGGTGTCTTCAAATATGACACGACACCCAGAAGCCATTCCAGCAAAATCTGCTCCCCAAAAACCATATGTTGCTTCTTTCCTTCTGAATCCTGCCATGTGCCCATACTGCAGTTTACGAACATAAATGGGATGTTTTTGCAAACTGCAGAATCAGGGTAATAAATATTGAGGTTCGTATTGCTGTTAACCCTTGCTGTGTTATAGGAAAAATGGGATTCAAATTTAAAATCTGCACTAAAACTGAAAATGGCAAATGTCACCTCAATTTTCCTTTAATTTTTGTGGAACACCTAAAGGGTTAACATAGTTTGTAAAACCAGTTTTGAATCATTTCAGGGGTGTAGTTTTTATGATGGGGTCACTTTTGAGTGGTTTCTATTATATAAGGACTTCAAAGTGACTTCAGAACTGAATTAGTCCTTGACAAATTCGGTTTTGAAAATTTTATAGAAAATTTGAAAATTGCTTCTTAAATTCTAAGCCTTCTAACGTCCTAAAAAAATTCAATGTCATTTTAAAAATTATGCCAACATAAAGTAGACATATAGGTAATCTTAAGTAAAAGCTATCTAATGAGGTATCACTATCTGCCTTTAAGGCATAGAAATTAAAATTTTGAAAATAATTTTTTTTCTACATTTTTGCTAAATTTTTGATTTTTTATAATATAAAGGTAAAACATATCGACCCAAATTTGCCCCTAACAGCGAGTATGAGATGTCACGAGAAAACAATCTCAGAATGGTTTGGATAAATAAAAGCATTCCAAAGTTAATAGCACATAAAGTGACACATGTCAGATTTGCAAAATTAGATGTGGTCATGAATGTGAAAAATGGCTGGGTCTTGAAAGGGTTAACCCGTTCAAGCGACAGCCAGTTTGGACCAAATGCTGGAGCCCCATTTTTCAAATCTGACGTGTCAGTGTGGTTTCCGTTTGTGAGATCCATTCAGGGCCCTAACAAGCGGTCCAAAACTGATCAGTTTTCCCCTAATGCATTCTGAATGGATAAGGATTAGAATGTATCGGTTTGGCTCAGTTCTGCCTCCATTCTGCTTTGGAGGGGGACACCAAACTGAGCCAAATGGATCCGTCTTGACACACAATGTAAGTCAATGGGGACAGATCAGTTTTCACTGACACAATAGAAAACGTATTGGCTATGTTAAAGATAATACAAACGGATCTGTTCTGAACGGATGTAGGTGTTTGTATTATCTGAAAGGATGCATTTGTGCAGATCCATGATGGATCCGCACCAAACGCGAGTGTAAAAGTAGCCTCAGTGGTGAATTTGAGTTAATACGTTTCACCTTTATGCATAAAAAAAAAAATTGCAGAAAATTTTGAAAAATTCGCTATTTTCAAAATTAGAATTTCTATGCTTTTAAGACAGATAGTGATACTTCATAAAATAGTTATTACTTTACATTCCCCATAGGTCTACTTTATGTTGGCATCATTTTGTAAATGCCATTTTATTTTTTCAAGAAATTAGAAGACTTAGAAGTTTAGAAGCAAATTTTTAAGAAAATTGACAAAACCCACTTTTTTAAGGACCAGTTCAGTTATTGAGTCGTTTTGTGGGACTTAATTAGTAGAAACCAACCATTTTAGAAACTACACCCCTCAAGTTACTCAAAACTGATTTTACAAACTTTGTTAACCCTTTAGGTGTTCCACAAGAATTAAAGGAGAATGGAGGGTAAATCTTTAAATGTCATTTTTTATGTGCAGATTTTCAATTTTAATAAATCTTTCCTGTTACACAGTAAGGGTTAACAGCCAAACAAGCCTAAATATTTATTGCCCTGATTCTGCAGTTTACATAAACACCCCATTTGTGGTCGTAACCTGCTGTATGGGCATATGGCAGGGCTCAGAAGGAAAGTAGCGCCATATTGTTATCGGAGGGCAGATTTTGCTGGAATGGTTTTCAGGTGCCATGTCACATTTGAAGAGACCCTGAGGTACCTCTAGAAAGAATACACCCAAAATTTACCCCATTTTGGAAACTACACCCCTCAAGAAATAAATATAGTGGTGAAGTGAATGCTTTGACCCAACAAGCGTTTCATAGAATTTAGAAACGCATGGCTGTGAAAATGAAAAATTAATTTTTATTTCCAATATAATGTTGCTTTAGCCCTACATTCTTTATTTTTACAAGGGCTAACAGGAGAAAATGCACACCACAATTTGTTATGCATTTTTTCCTTAATACGGCAACACCTTGTACGTGGTCACACGGCATAATTCAGAAGGGAAGGAGCGGCATTAGGATTTTCTAAGATGTAATTGTTTTAGGGGCCATAAAATTTTTACTTTTTCACCAATGTAGCTTTGTGGGGGCTTGTTTTTTTGCAGGAAAGGCTGTAGTTTTTATAGGTATTTGGGGGTACATAAGTCTATTTGATCACTTTTTATAGCATTTTTTATGGAGGGGAATTGGGTAAAAATGGCAATTGTATCAGTGTTTTTTATTTTTTATGGGGTTCCTTTTGCGGTAAATATGATATGATCATTTTATTCTGTGGGTTGATACGGTTATGACGATACCAAATTTATATAGTCTTTTTAATGTTTTACTACTTTTTCAGCATAAAATCACTTCTTTGTTAAAAATAAATATTTTTCATAGTCATTGTGAGGAATATGGATTAATATTTACTGTCAGCCATGTCCTGATTGTAATTTGATGCACCTCTTGGCATGTTCAGTGTACTGCAAAATAAGTCCCCCCCCCCCCAACCATCTGAGTGTCAGTTGGCAAGGAAGAAAGCCCCCAGGGGGTCCAGGCTTCAAGGAGAAGGTCACACCTCAGTCCACCAGTTTGGAGCCAACTGAATCCTGCAGGAAAACCCTCAGCATGGGGTATCCGCCCTTGCCCAGGATCAATGAGACCTCCCAGACATGTTGGCACCTACCTTTCATAAGGAATTATGAATCGCCTGGCCATCACAGGCGCAAACCGGATACATATTTGTGTCCCGGTGGCCACGAGGTACGTTCCCAAGGTCTTTGTTTACTGGAACAAGGTCAGGGTAGGGCGATATCCATATCTCCCCATAGAAACCACATAACGGTACCAGGTTTGGGCTCTACTTGTAGCCGGAACCAAGGCAGGTCCATTGGTCCCAGAACCATCTCCCTGTGACCCTCTGGTCTGGAGCTATGAACCCTAAAGGGTTTTGTGGGTGATTTGCTGCCAGCCCAAAAGAGGGGGAGTGGACTCCTCCCTGAGGCCGGGAGGGGAAGGGCTGGCTACAGGTTAAAAGTCTGGTACCAGCAAGTAGGCACGTTTTTCTCTGAAGAGGGGTCACATCCTTCAAATGTGTTTAGAGGGAACCAGGAAATAGCTGAGAACACGGCCCTTCATGTGGACTCCAGCAAAGAACATCTCAAAGGAACTTTCATCTTACCCGGTAACTGACTTTTAAACTGCTTAACCCTGTTATAACCATATAACCTGTATCTGTAACCTCAGACCACTGTATATATTGTCTGTGTATATTGTGTTAAATCTAGTGTGCCCTTACGGCGATTAAATCTATAATTTAATCTTGTGCTATCTTGTATCTCGATCACGAATCCCCACGTCCGTGTTTCGGCCTAGTTATAAGCTACCGCGGGTTGGTTTCTGACCCTATATAATAACGTTAGCGGACGGGGCTTATATCAAACGAGAACTGGTGGCAGATACCCGAGCTGAGGAGGCACTGTTTCACTGCGGCAGTGAAAAGGCTCTCTCAGCTTGTTGCCTCTCTGTGCCCGCGTGGACAGGAGGTGTGTGTGTAAACTATACCAACCTGACCTTACGTGCTTCACTGGAGGGCATAACTTCGTGTTTTTGGCAAACCCGTGATCATACCAGGTCTCGTGAGCTCGACATGGCTGACGTCAAGCGGGCACGAGGTGTGGTATTCATCACAGTCATATACTAAAGTCCATAACTTTTTTATTTTTTCACCAATGTAGCTGTGTTAGGGCTTGTTTTTTGTGGAGGTGAGGTGATTGTTTTCTACATTATTTTTTACGGCGTTCACCTTGCAGGATAAGGAACATGATACTTTTATATATCAGGTCGTTACGGACGCTGTGATACCAATTATGTGTAGATTTTTTTATTTATTAAATTTTTTTAAGGATATAAATAAACGGATATGAGAAAAGCCCATTTTTATTTAGTTTTTATTGTAATTTATGGTTTTTTTTTTACACTTTTTTTATTTATCAAGACCCATTTGGATCTTGAAGATCCAGAGGGCCTGATGGCAATACAGTGCATTGCAGTAGTCATCTATTGCACTGCACTGTATATAGTCTGTATTACAGTTACACTAAAGCTGATCCTCGGGGTCTGATCAGCCTCCCTAGGTACATGGCAGCCCGGATGCCTTTGTAAGCGGCAGCAGCGGCCTGATGGAAGAGAGAGGGAGCTCCCTCCCTCTCAACCACATGGATGCCTCAGGCAGCTACGGACCACGCCATCTATTTGGTTAAACGGCCGGGACCGGTGCCAACACTGATTTCGGCCTTAGCAGCAGAGTGTCAGCTGTAAGTTACAGCTGGCACTCTCCGCTAATGGCATCGGCTCTGTTCCTGAGTCGCTGCCATCATAGACGGCAGAGAGGATCAGGCTCCAGGAGGCAATCGGGGCATCTGGGGGGCATTATGTGGGCCACTAAATTACTGGGGACAATATAAGTATTAGGGGCACTTGGGGCACACAAGGGGTCTTACCCTATTTCAGGCTGTGATCTCCAGCATGGAGATCACAGCCAGAAACGGGCATTTTCACACTAAAGCGCTCCAATTGGTTAGTCTGCAGAGACTAACTAATCGCAGTGCTTGCCGGCAAGGGATCACTCTAATTGGTCCCTTGCCGGCTTCCCTGGTGTGTCTGCTCTCCGGGAGAGGAGAGACTCCGGGGCTGTGACACTTTATAGTGTCACAGCCTTGGTAAGCAGTTTGGATGTGACTGTACATCTAAGGCCTCTTTCACACTTGCGTTGTCCGGATCCGGCGTGTACTCCACTTGCCAGAATTACACGCCGGATCCGGAAAAACGCAAGTGTACTGAAAGCATTTGAAGACGGATCCGTCTTCAAAATGCTTTCAGTGTTACTATGGCAGCCAGGACGCTATTAAAGTCCTGGTTGCCATAGTAGGAGCGGGGGAGCGGTATACTTACAGTCCGCGCGGCTCCCGGGGCGCTCCAGAGTGACGTCAGAGCGCCCCATGCGCATGGATGACGTGCCATGCGATGACGTCATCCATGTGCCTGGGGCGCCCTGACGTCACTCTGAAGCGCCCCAGGAGCCGCACGGATGGTAAGTATACTGCTCCCCCGCTCCCCTTTACCATGGCTGCCAGGACTTTAGCGTCCCGGCAGCCATGGTAACCACTCTAAAAAAGCTAAACGTCGGATCCGGCAATGCGCCGAAATGACGTTTAGCTTAAGGCCAGATCCGGATCAATGCCTTTCAATGGGCATTCATTCCGGATCCGGCCTTGCGGCAAGTCTTCAGTTTTTTTGGCCAGAGCAAAAAGCGCAGCATGCTGCAGTATTTTCTCCGGCCAAAAAACGTTCTGTTCCGGAACTGAAGACATCCTGATGCATCCTGAACGGATTTCACTCCGGTCAGAATGCATTAGGATAAAACTGATCAGGATTCTTCCGGCATAGAGCCCAGACGACGGAACTCTATGCCGGAAGACAATAACGCAGGTGTGAAAGAGCTCTAAATGCAGTAAATTACTTGCCATTTGGACATACAATTACATCCAAATGCGTAAAGGGGTTAAACTTCTGAATGATATGTGCAGCTGTAGTAACAGGAACATCCAGTTTGGAGATGGTCTTATAGCCTTTACCGTTTTTCAATAATTTTCCTTCTAATCTCCTGAGACTACTCTCCCCTTAGCTTTCTTTGGTCCATGTTCAGTGTGGTGCACACCATGATACCAAACAGCACAACGACTACTTTTCACCCTTCAAATAGGCAGACTGACCGATTACAAGTTTGAAGACACCTGTTAATGCTTGGTGCCCCATCTAAATTAGGTTGCTGGATTCCAAACGCAATTGTCGATGGTGCATGATGGGTTTAAACCCCTATAATGACCCACCAAATATGCCCGGCCCCCTCACCGAGGTTATACTTACCCCGCTCCCCGGCACTCGCGTCGCTCCTGATCCCCGCACAGCCGCCAAGCCTTCCTAGCATCGCGTGTGACGCTAGGGAGGCTCGTCCCTGTTACTACCGTCACCGGGGACATGCAGCGGTGGCTGTGTCGGGATCAGGAGCGACCCAGGTGTCGGGGTGCGGGGTAGATATAATCTACATGAGGGGCCCAGCCATTAGGGGGTCATTATAGGGGTTGGATAACCCTCTTAATGTGTCAGGGCTCAGTGTGCAGCTCTTTGTGCAGGGGGGGCAGACAGTCCTGGGATAGGACCTGCACACCTTGACAGACCTCTCCTTAACCGGGACACGTCTCAGGCTTCCTGGAAACGTTTATTTGCAGTATTCATGTGTGTGAACTAGACTGGTGCTAGGCACGAGTGCTCCAGCGTTACATACGTGGCAATGCTCTGTACACTAGGGTGGAAACCATATTAATATATTTATTTTGCAATGGTCGTGACTAGTTGGCTAAGAACTGGTCACACTAAAGGGGAAACATACGCCCCTCTGAAACTTACTTTCATGGCACGGCTAGGCATGACGGGTAATGTAGTTTGTGCTTTGATTCGTGCTTAGGTTTTCCTGGACGGGAAACTACAATTCCCATGAAGCACTGCGCTGGCTTGCAGTCAGGGGATATGGAAAGCAGTGGAGGGTGCAGAGTGTGAACGAAGGCTTTTAGCAAGACAAGTGGTTGAGAGAGGCGCAGTGGTCAGAGCCCGGAGAGCAGAGGAAATGTACGGCGATCACATGTGCAGCTGACAGGATATACTGGTGCTGAGCCCTCATACACTCTGCATTGCAGCTTCTAGGAAGTTCCAGCTTCTCACTGGAGACACTGGGCACCAGTGCCCCATGGGAAGACCCACTCATGCCAGAGGTCACAGAGATGCCAGGGGTGGAAGACAGAAGAGGTAGTCAGGACCCTCCCATTGGAGATCACAAGACTCCATCATCTGGAGACCTCACCAGAGACTCACCACCCAGGCTTTGTGGACATCTGGCCAAGCTCTCTGGAAAAGGACCTTTGAGGAGCTTCAAGAATCGTTGGTTTGTCTTTGACCCAAGAAGGTGCCATCTCTATTACTTTAAAAGTCCTCAGGACACCCAGCCACTGGGTCACATAGACATTGGTGATGCCTCTTTCAGCTATGACCTGGAGGCAGATGAGGGTCAGTTTGAGATCCACAGCTCTGGAAGGGTATCCATGGTTCGGGTAAGTATTGCCATATGTTTCTGGTGTGGTTACCTCTTGTGTAGGTGGATCTGACCATACTTTCCTTAGAAGCTTTTTCTTTCGCTGCATTTGTAGTTTTCCTTAAGAAATGCAGTGTAAGTACCTTAAAGGGAAACTGTCAGCAAGGCCATTCTGTCGTAACCATTGGCAGTATGACTACGTGATGGTTCTCACAATCTTAATGAACGCTGTTTCACTCTAAAGCCTTGTCTTGCTTTCGAGAAAGCTTGGTTTTAAAGTGTTCCTCCAGGCGTACTCTCCTACCCGGTGTCAAATTGACAGATGCGCCTACCTTCTGGGTGGTATAGTTGGCGAGGCATGCAAAACCTGGTGAGCATCACAGGGATCTTACTACGACCCTTCTGCAATATAGTCACACTTGGCTTAGAGCCACCATCAGGGGTGCACCACCAATGAGGCCAGGTGAGGCGATCACCTCAGGCATGGGCAGCGGAAGGGCCATGGGCAAAGAGCGCTTTCATTGTGGCAAAGGGGTTAGGTTAAGAAATTGGCACTGGGGGAGGGGGCGTTTTAGTTTTTGCCTCAGGCAGCAGAAAGGCTAGGTGCACCCCTGGTCACCACCCAGCACGCAGCAGTCTCTGCCCAATGGCTGTAGCAGAACCTTGATGGGGATGCCCTGTCTCTAGATGGGATAGACAGACCAGATTATCTGCTGGATATGCCCTATATGTCTGCTCCACCTCTGGGACTGCACTTATAATAGAGGGCCCTGACTACCAGGGACAATGGAAGTTACTTGAGAGAGTCACGCATGCGCTGCAGTGCCTCCACAGCTCTCTCCATTCACTTCCATAGTTCTGAAAATTGCTATACAAGCGTACTCTCCTGTTTCAGGAACGCCCGTAGTATTGAACGTAGAGAGCTGTGCGTGTGTGACCACCTCTCCATCACAACAGCCGCAAAATGCAGTGGCGAGGCTCAGACCCCTTTAGTTTTATGTGCAAGACACAAGGACAAATGTCCGCTAGGCGGCTCCCAACTAGATACCCACTGCTCACTGTGATTGACAGGTCTCTCCCTAGGCACAAACTTGCAGTATCACCGACTGAAAGCCAGTGTTAACACTATGAAGTTCTAGAATGCGGGATGAGCAGTGATTGAACAGCAGATTGAACTTACTGACAGTTTCCCTTTAAGGCTACTTTCACACTTGCGGCAGGATGGATCCGGCAGGCTGGTCTCCCTGTCGGATCCGTCCTTCCGCTGTTTCGCCAGACCGCCGCTCCGTCCCCATTGACTATAATGGAGACGGGGGCGCAGTACGGCAGTTCGCGGTCAGAGACCGCCGGACTAAAAAGTCGGACATGCAGGACTTTTAGTCTGGCAGCCTTTCGCCGCGCACTGCCGTTTTGCCACGGGGTGCCGCCCCCGTCCCCATTATAGTCAATGGGGACGGAGCAGCGGTCCGGCTGAAACAGCGGAAGGACGGATCCGACAGGGAGACCAGCCTGCCGGATCCGTCCTGCCGCAAGTGTGAAAGTAGCCTTAATAACTTATAATGTACATGTGTTTATTGTCCTGCTGAATTGTGAACTGGATGGACCTTTTGTTAGAAGGTCACCCTGATTTTAAACTCATCACTGGGGGTCTGGATGAGAACCCTAGTCATCAGCTATAACCTGGGGGAAAACCTAATTGCAAGTGTTCAGTTTTTTTGCTGTGCTGACAAACCACCGTGTGAATAAACCTTAAGGGGCCGATCACATGGTGTCTTATCCAGGCTGACTTTAAAGTGGTTCTCCGGGAATTAAGAAAATTAAAATACTTAAATATTCATTCGTTAGAAATATATTCCTAAATACCTTTTATTAGTTATAATGGCTTGTTTTGTCCAGGGAGCAATCATTAGGAGAAATAAAATAGCTGCCGTCCTATTAGTCCACACAGAACCTGTCCTAATTACACAGGAGGACAAGTTAAAGAGCTGGGCCATCTTCCTCTCTTACTTGTCAGGGAATATGATCCTGAATACAGTTTAATATGATCTGAATACAGTTTAATATGATCTTCACCTGTATTATGACGGAATGAATAACGGAATGCCTCTAAAGGCATTCCGTAATAGAATTACGTTATGCTCCGTGGTATCGGAATCCATACCACAATTCTGCTTTTACCACCAAATGAAGCGTGAACAAATTTCAAAATATGAAATTCGCTCATCTCTACTCATAATCTCCATTCCTACAGAGATTCAGCTGAAGATCTTATCATCTGTATTCAGGATTATAATCCCTGACAAGTACAGAAGAGAGGAGGATGAGGCAGTTCTTTAGCTCAGTGTTGTATAGTAACTTGTCCTCCTGTGTGATTAGGACAGGTTTTGTGTGCACTAATATGTCAGCGGCCATTTTATTTCTCCTAATGATTGCTCCCTAGACAAAATTAACCATTATAACTAATGAAAGGTATTTGGGAATATATGTATAATAAAGGAATATTTAAGTATTTTCATTTTTTCAATTCCCAGAGAACCCCTTTTAATGTGGATTCTACACCAGAAATCTGGAATCTGTCTCGCTTTTTTCTCAATAGCAGGCTGCAGTTATGGCTGCAACCATGCCGAAAATAGACCTCATCTTCCTTGGCACGGGCATAACCTCCAATTGAAAACAATGGGAGGCGGATTTTTGATGCAGAGTCTGCGCCAAAGTCAACTGCAAAAGACACCATGTAAATGACCCCTTAGAGTGGTTATATACAATGACACCCGAGGAATAAGGCCGGGTTCAAATCACCGTAAAAAAAAACCAGAAAAAAAACCTAAACGTATACTGTATTTTAAGCATCTATTGTGCTCAGTTATGCTCATTTTGCATCCGTTTTAGCCATATCTGTATTGATTATTTTAGACAGAAGAAAATTCCTACACAAACTATTTTTTTCCCCATCTAAAATAACGGATCTCAGACAAAGATGGTTTAAACAGATGCAAAATGTGCATAACTGAGCATAACGGATGCTTAAAATACAATAAAATTCCCAAACATTCTGCATCCAGTGCATGTAAATCGAGTTTTTGTCTTCCCGTTCACATGCATTGAAAACGTTATGCACTACCCAAAGAAAAATCAGCCAGAAGCATACGTGTAGGATAACAGGCTGACGTGGATGGACAGATCAGCGTCACAAACTGTTGCTATGTATAAAAAAATGTTTAGGCCTCTTTGACACGTCCGCGTCGACATCCCTGCTCATTGGTTCATCTATGAAGGTGTCCTTGAAGGATCTGTGTTTGGTCTGTGTGTCCATTTTTTTTATCTCCATGTGTGATCCTTGTTCCTTGGATACTACTAGGCTGAAAATGTATTTCCAGAGCAATGATTCATGAAAACAATGGACTTACTACAGATACCCTTTGTGTTGTGTCCATGTTTTTTATGGAACCATAGACTATAATGTGCATGAGGGATCAGTAATCATGGACAAAAATACAGTGTGCTTTTGTGGTGTCAACAAGGTCCATCATAAACCCGTGATGAGTGAAGAAGACACACATGAAAGTCAGTGGATACTAGAGCTGTCTGAGGAGTCCACCGGCGGCACATGTCCATGATTCACTGAAATATGAGAGAAATGATCTTATTAGTTGTGTTGTGAAGTCCGTGTACTTATGGTGGGGTCGGCAATGACAGACTAACAAATATCAGGACTTAAAAGTCCAAACAGCTTTTATTTTCCATCCAACACATCGTGCCATATTCGACAAATTACCTTATAATATAATGAATAATACACAACTACCATTGTGGATAAAAAAATGGCCGCGGTCTTTATTAACTGAGGGGGGGGAAAAGGTGGGTAACCATAAATAATAAAATACCATAAATTATTAAGCCATTAAACTTTTGCAATATTAAATCGAGTCCATTAGTGCACTACTCATCCATAGTCCACCCAGTAAGGCTGAGCGACTAACCCCCCCACCCTTTTACACTCCCCCCTTTCCAAAGACCGCGACTAAAACATTGGGAGGGCGGGCGGGACACGATCCTTCCTCTTCTTCTCCCCAGCCGCTGACAGAGCTCCCACAGGTGAGTGTCCACAATAAATACCCATTCTTTTTCCCGCTGAAACTTGACTCAGCCAATCCATAACTTCAGCTAAAATTAGCCCTTTGCCCAGCAACCGATCAGCAACCATTCCTGGCCAATCACCTTTGGTTGCCTGGCTGACCTTTGATTCACCTGTGGAGAATAATGGAGGGAAAGCAGGGAAATAGGGGGAGATAGACAAATCAAACCATACAACCTAATAAATATAAGTCTCAATTGTCACCATGAGGGGCAAATGCCTATATCGGCACAGCCCCTTTCAAGACAGTGGCATGCAAGTTCATTAGTCACTTTTTGCATCCACCAGAAATTACCTTGCCCATCTGGGCGCTAACTATACATTAGGTTACCTCACCTATATACTACAAAACCAAACACTGGGATCAGGCTTTTCATAGCCATCACAGGTCATGCAACTTCCAGGCACTGACCCTGAATGAGGCTCTCAGCCCTGTCTTTATCCCCACAGCAATGAGCCCAGCAGCTACACCCGGGTTCATCTCAGGCTAGGGCAGTGCTTCTCAATTATTTTCTGTCATGCGGCATGCCCCCCCTAGGAAGAAGAAAACATTTCGCGCCCCCCGCGTGACTGTAAATAGTATCATTTGTCTATAAAATTGTTATAAGTACACCTCTGCATAACACTGTATCCTTATTAACGTATAAGAGAATAAAAAAAGAAAGGTGGATCAATTTACAACAAAGAATAGCTTTATTAACTGTAGCAGAAAAGATTTAAAGGAGCACCTTCCCCCTCCTCCTTTTGATCCAGGGTACTGCCTTCTAGTTCGTCGTATACTTTTTCCTCCTCCATCCCCTGGTTACTATTTCTTTTCCCCTTTTCAGTTTTATTATCAGATTTTGTGTTTGTCCTACCTCCTCTCCTTGACCCCTGCTCTTTATGTTCTTTCTGTGCTTCAGCTCTTGTTTTCCCACCTGGTGATGCTGCGGATGTATCTTTGCGACTCTGCCTTGGTGACATGCCGACGTCCTGTTCTTTCTCTTCTGTGAGTGGCACTAGGAACCGGCGTATTGATTCCTGTTTATCTCCACGGGTCCTCTGCATGTGTCACGTGCGTTGGCGGTCAAGTGGTCCTCCGCGTCGGGCTGCTACTGGGGCTGCGCTGGGACAATCTCCAGTGATCGCGCCGCGCTGCTCCCTCTCTCCAGCCGTAGAGTTGCTAGGCAACCGACACCGTGTGGGACGCCGCTTGCGAGTGAGTCGGATAATCCGATCTGGACATCCAATATGACAGTGTTTGCCGAGGTCAAACGAGCCCCCCTTTATGGAGGCTCGCGCCCCACTATTTGAGAAGCACTAGGCTAGGGGAAAATGGAATGAGAGGGAATGGCAGGTCCCTCCATAACCAAAAAAAAACTACCAACAAACCCCAAAAAAGTTTACACAACGCACCGGGTCACAGCGTGCGTACGTCAGGAGGTCAGGATTCCGAGCGCAGCGGGAGACCACGGAGCGGGAGTAATAGCAAGTGCTACATGACACAAACGAATCCTCGATGCAAAAAATTAGCATCGAGGATTTTTTTTTTTGTGTAGAATTACTCGATTTAGTCGAGTACTCGTTGCAGCCCTAGTTCAATATTTCAGTTTTTTTCTTCTGCGTGGATGTAATCAGTTTTGATGCATTTTTCATGTGCGTGAAAAAAACTGAAGAATAACACTCAATGGGGGAGGTTTAGGATAACTGGCATAGCTACCCATAGCAACTAGGGATGAGCGAATCGACTTCAGATGAAACATCCGAAGTCTATTTGCATATTAATTAGTTTCAATACTGTACAGAGTGAGCGCTTCTTACAGTATTAGAATGTATTGGCTCCTATGAGCCGAAGTTATTACTTTGCGAACTCTCGCGAGACTTCTCATAATAACTTCATAAATTAATTTCTACTGTAAAAAAACATTTTCCGAACTCAGGTTCTTTTCCAAGGTACCACTTGATAAAGCAACCGTAAGTAAAAAAAACACATTTCATCCAGATGGTTTACGGTTTTCAGGCAAGCCCTATTCACTTATATCCAGCCAGGGCTGCATGAAAAATGTACAATATAGAACATGCTGCCATTTTTCCTGAACGCAGAGATGATGGTGAAAGACGACGCTCACGTGCACATACATGCCCATTGAAATGAATGGGTCAGGATGCTGTATGTTCACAACACATATGGCATCTGGATGGAAAACTTGCTTGTGTGAAATTAGCCTAAACCAGTACAATCTAAATAGAGATTTTCAAAATCGGCATGGAAATTGACCTGCAGTATATCAATTGTGCGGATTTTCAGTGAAGATGTCATCCTTTGAAATGCAAAGGGTGAAATCTCCAGCAAATCCACATCAAAATCTGCAGAGCCACGATTTGTGGACCACAAAAAATGGATGCAGTTGTGTGCATAAGACCTGCAATAAATGCAGATCGGATGCAAACAAAAACCAAGGTTGCGTGCATAAGTCGTAATGCAGTCTAATGCTGCAAATGTCTTCATTATGCTACTAAATAGATAAAAGCTATACTGCTTTCTGGGCCAGTTTTCAGGAGACAGATCCTGTTGGGGAGGAGAGTGTTTGTTTTTGGGTTAATGATCTACCAAGTAAAACTATGTACTGTGCGGATAGATTATATGACGTGTATATACCGTACAAGAAGAGATGACTCACTCTAGTATTTCATTAAAGGGGTATTCTCATCTCAGACAATGGGGCCATTTCGCTAGGATATGCCCCATTGTCTGATAGGTGTGTGACCCATACCTATATCGAGAACGGAGCCCCAAAAGTGGTGGAGGGCACACTGTGCATGCGCAGCCACCCATGATTCATTTTCTATGGGGCCGGCAACAATAGCCAAGCGCTGGCTCAGCTATTTCTATCGGGCCCATAGAAGTGAATGGGAGCGGTGGCCGGTCATGCGCGGTGCGATCCAATTCACTTCTATGGTGAGAGCGCTTGGTGGTGGCCGGACCAGAGTCCTCCAGCCACTACCTTGCGGGGCTCCGTTCCCGATACAGGGCCGCAATCTTGTGCCCAGTATGGCACTGTATTACACAGGTATTCTAGAGGTAAAACTGGCTTGGCTTCCCAACCAATCAGATTCCACCTTTTAATTTTTCTGAGCTCCTTTGGAAAATGAAAGGATCAATCTGATTGGCTGCCATTTGGCAACTAAGCCAGTTTTCCTTTACACCAGTTTTGATAAATCTCCCCCAATATGTCATCCGGTCATGCATGCCACACAGTAGGAGGTGTAGAGAATACAATACAGGGGCATGATGTGAAATGGGTAGTTGACCATGTTAGGGCCCTTTCACACCTGCGTTATAGTCTTCCGGCATAGAGTTCCGTCGTCGGGGCTCTATGCCGGAAGAATACTGATCAGGATTTTCCTAATGCATTCTGAATGGACAGTCCGTCCTTCAGGATGCATCAGGATGTCTTCAGTTCCGGAACGGAACATTTTTTGGCCGCAGCAAATAGCGCAGCATGCTGCGCTTTTTGCTCCGGCCAAAAATCCGGAACACTTGCCGCAAGGCCGGATCCGGAATGAATGCCCATTGAAAGGCATTGATCCGGATCCGGCCTTAAGCTAAACGTCGTTTCGGCGCATTGCCGGATGCGACGTTTAGCTTTTTCTCAATGGTTACCATGGCTGCCGGGACGCTAAAGTCCTGGCAGCCATGGTAAACTGTAGTGGGGAGCGGGGAGCAGCATACTTACCATCCGTGCGGCTCCCGGGGCGCTCCAGAGTGACGTCAGGGCGCCCCAGGCGCATGGATGACGTGATCGCATGGATCACATGATCCATGCGCATGGGGCGCTCTGACGTCATTCTGGAGCGCCCCGGGAGCCGCACGGATGGTAAGTATGCTGCTCCCCCGCTCCCCACTACTACTATGGCACCCAGGACTTTAATAGCGTCCTGGGTGCCATAGTAACACTGAAAGCATTTTGAAGACGGATCCGTCTTCAAATGCTTTCAGTACACTTGCGTTTTTCCGGATCCGGCGTGTAATTCCGGCAAGTGGAGTACACGCCGGATCCGGACAACGCAAGTGTGAAAGAGGCCTAAGGGTACTTTCACACTTGCGTTAAACTTTTCCGGTATTGAGTTCCGTCCTAGGGGCTCAATACTGGAAAAAACTGATCAGTTTTATCCTAATGCATTCTGAATGGAGAGCATTCCGTTCAGTATGCATCAGGATGTCTTCAGTTCAGTCACTGTACGGTTTTTGGATGGAGAAAATAACGCAGCATGCTGCAGCATTTTCTCTGTCCAAAATTCCGGAACACTTACCAGAATGCCGGATCCTGCATTATTTTCCATTTAAAATGAATTAATTAGTACCCTAATACATGCTTGTTAGCAGCTGTCAGATCTGCCTCATAGAAGGGTATGCTGAACAGGGAACCCCCTCTATAAAGCCTGTTAGGCCTCGTTCACGGCAACAATACGGATTAGGTTCAGATGCGTTCAGGGTGCGTTTAGTGAAACTCGCACCTTTCGCATGTGCGCTAATTGGTGACGATCCCCCCTGCTGCGCTGAACGTCCTTTCGGACAGGACACTTGAAGAGGGGCAAGCCAAGAGTTCTATGGCAAATTGTGCCAGCTCTGGCCACAGGTCAAGCCTGCACACCCAGTAGTCCAGGGGTTCCTAGCTTCTCAGCCCGTCCACATTGGCCGTTAACCCGATGTAGTCGGACACCTGTCAGTCTAGGCATTCCCTGAGGCTGTATTCATAGGGCAGCGGTCGATGGGTTGGCAGTAAGAATGATCTTCTATCCGAAGTGACCAACACATCTTCAAACTGCCCTCTTCTTGCAGGTGCGGTAGGATTGCTACCCGCACCTGTTTTGCTATGGGTGGAAATGCTGCATTCTGCCAGCCCTTTGTGATGCTGGTAACATGTCTGCCATTTTGTGTTTGTACCGGGGATCTAAGTATGTTGCCAACCAGTATTGGTTCTTCTTACCCTTTATGCTTTTTATATGGGGGTCCCTCTTCAAACACTGGAACATGTAGGCCCCCATTTGCACTAAATTGGAAGCGGTGGAGCGCCCTGGCTCCTGCTCATCGCCCAGGAGAATGTCGTCCTCAGTCTCCTCCCCCCAGCCATGGACAACACCAGGGATCCCTGAAAAGTTTAAAGCCTGCTCTTCTTGCTCCTCCTCCTCCTCCCCCCAGCCACCATCCTCCTCTTCAGACTCCTGCTGACTTGTCTCAGATGGAGTAGCCCCCCTGGGAATTCATTCAGCATTGCGACTTCCTCATTTTCCAGCTCCTGCTCCACGATGGCTTTATCAATGACTCAACGCAATGCACGCTCCAGAAAGAAGGCGTAAGGTACGATGTCACTGATGGCGCCCTCGCTCAGACTGACCAATTTGGTGATCTCATCAAATGGCTGCAGAAATCTGCATGCGTCGCGCATGAGCAGCCACTGGCGCAGTGAAAAGAAACCAAACTCCCCACAACCTGTCTTGCTGCAGAGTTCGTACAGGTAATCGTTAACAGCACGTTGCTGCTGGAGCAGCCTATCAAGCATATACAAGGTGGAGTTCCAGCACGTCGGGCAGTCACAAATCAGACGTCTGATGGGCAGGTGGTGTCGCTGCTGAACGTCAGCAAGGCGAACCATGGCCGTGTAAGATCTTCTAAAATGGCCAGAGATTTTCCTGGCCTGCCGCAAGACGTCCTGGACGCGGGGTATTTGGCAACGAATCGCTGCACGACTAAGTTCAGGACGTGTGCCATGCACGGCACGTGTGTCATTTTGCCCCGTTTCAGCGCGCTCAGCAGATTGGCACCGTTGTCGCACACCACTTTACCAACTGTCAAATTGAGCGGGGTTAGCTACTGATCGGCCTGTGACCACAGAGCTGAAAGCAGTGCAGGACCGGTGTGGCTCTTGGCTTCCAGGCACAACAGCCGCAGCACAGCATGGCAACGTCTCACCTGACACGTTGAATAGGTTCTGGGGAGCCTGGAAGCAGTGGGAAAGGAGGAGAAGACGGAGGATGGAGTAGGAGGAGGAGAAGAAGAGGCACGGGTGCCACGGGTTACATACTTGACAGCCGTCAGAAGGTTCACCCAGTGGGCAGTAAAAGTTATGTACCTTCCCTGCCCGTGTTTGCTAGACCACGTGTCTGTGGTCAGATGCATCTTGGCACCGACACGGTGTGCCAGAGATATATTCACTTGCCGCTGAATGTGGCCATATAACTCTGGGATGCCCTTCTGGGAGAAATATTTCCTTTCGGAGACCTTCGTTTGCAGTGTGCTAATGGCCACAAATTTTCTAAAGGCCTCCTAGTCCACCAGTTTATATGGCAGTAGTTGGCGGCTAGCATTTCCGACAAGCCAGCGGTCAGCCGTTGGGCAAGAGGGTTATCCGCCGTCATCAACTCTTTACGCTCAAACATTACATACACTAGCAAAACACAGAATGTAAAATGGCTGCCAGATCGGGTACTGAATAGAAATGTGTTCCCTGTACAAGCGGGTGGCCATGAGCGCCCATGTGCTCACAAAACTGAAACTGGCTTCCTCCTTTGATGCTCAATATCATTAGGATCCCATAGGGTGGACTGACACTGATCATAATCTTAAGGCCTAGCCCACACATCTCTCTGATTTTGGCTCACAAATACAGAACTGGAAGAAATCTTTCTGTAAGGCCTCATGCAACAACCAACCGTATTTTTCATTTGTGTGCTATCTGCATTTTTTTTGCGGATGGCACACTGACCTATTAATTTCTATGCGATCATGCGCACATCCGTATTTTTTTTGCAGATCCGTGTGGCTGTTTCACAGAATATTGAACTTGTCCTTTTCTGGTCTGCGTCCTTTCTATTGATGGGTGTGAGACACAGATGGTATCTGCAGTTTCAGGATCCGTGATTTTGTGTACCGAAATTTTTGGGTGGTTTTTGCTAACGTTCACGAATGGAAATCACTGAGCAAGCACTGACATGTGAATTGGGGCTAAGACATTTCTTGGCGATATAACATCATGGTATATGATGGCCAAGTGATGGCATTCGCTATTAGATAAAAATCCCATTGTGGCTCTGATTGGAAACTTATGCAGCAGGACAGACCTTGTGTGACCAGAGCCCTTTAGGCTACTTTCACATTAGCGTTCGGGGCTCCGCTTGTGAGTTCCGTTTGAAGGCTCTCACAAGCGGCCCCGAACGGATCCGTCCAGCCCTAATGCATTCTGAGTGGATGAGGATCCGCTCAGAATGCATTAGTCTGGCAGCGTTTGGCTTGCAGCGTTCGGGTGTCCGCCTGGCCGTGCGGAGGCAAACAGATCCGTCCAGAGTTACAATGGAAGTCAATGGGGGCGGATCCGTTCGAAGGTGACACAATATGGTGCATTTTTCAAACGGATCTGCCCCCCATTGACTTTCAATGTAAAGTCTGGACGGATCCGTCTGAATACAAATTGTACATAGACTTTTTTAGTAAAATATAATGCAGACGGTTCCGCCTGAACGGATACCATCGTTTTCATTACAGGAGTGGATCCGTCTGTGCAGATACCAGACGGATCCGCTCCGAACGCAAGTGTGAAAGTAGCCTAAGGTAATGATTATGGTGCGCCACAATGGCATGCAGTGTCTGCCGCTCTTTCTGAACATAGACTGTCAGGTTGTTCTTTTTTTGTACTCTTTTGCATCCTGTTTTGCGTTGACTATGATGATGCTTGTATGAAACCTGCCTACGCACAGGTATTTTCATTTCCTGACACGTGGTGTTTGATGACCAGTTCATTGTTTAATGTGTAGACTGGAAACAGGATTAAGAACAATTATCAGGTGCAGTTTGGTCATGTAAACAGCCACGGGCTCTTCGTAATGTGCAAAAGTCTAATCCCCTTCAGTGTCAGGCCCTGATCGCATCACGTTTTCAGCCTACATTGGCGCTACGTATGTACGTCTGGGGGACACATATCTGACTGGAGGTTGCAAGCTATCACACTGCATAGGTATTCAGCGGGATATGTCGCTAACAGGCTGCCATTGTGATAAAAAAAAAGCATACCGCCCTTCATATGTCTTCTTTTTTTTTTTCTTAAACCTTTGTGTGGATAGCTTTTTATGCTGTTCTTTACCACCAAAACTGTATACTGTCACGTTTTAGGTCTTTTATTCTCCATCAGGTAAATGGAGCCCTATGGATCCATTTATCATATATTCCTAAAACCTAAACCTTGGGCTTGAACAAACCAATATTCAGGATGTGCCTCAAAAATTAACACACAGTACCAACATGTGTATGAGTAATAATACACATGTTATTAAATCGTCATGCTAATAAAATCACAGAGAAGCTAAAAATAGGGTGGCTTCGTATACACCCAAGAAGTGGGTAAAAAACAGCAATGGTAAAAAAAAAAAAAAATTAACATCAACGCATAAAGTTAAAGTAAAGAAAAATCTAGTGTATAGCGGGAATCGTAAAACAGCAATTATTATACTACAGCGAAATACAGCAGTGGTTAGTGCAGCCAATGCGTTTCGTCGTTGGCTTCCTCAGCGGTACAGAAGCCACCTCACACTTCCCCAGTATAATGTATGTATGCAGGGTGTCCAATCAGAGTGTGTGTGTGTGTATATATATATATATATATATATATAGCAGATTGATTTAGCGTAGTTATAGTTAGCATAGACAGGAGTATTGGCAGACATATCGCCACCAGCACAAAGGGGCTAAACCCACATGGTCATATAGCTAACCAAAGTGGGGTTGATTAACCCCTTAAGGACCAGGCTCATTTTCACCTTAAGGACCAGGCCATTTTTTGCAAATCTGACCAGTGTCACTTTAAGTGCTGATAACTTTAAAACGCTTTTACTTATACAGGCCATTCTGAGATTGTTTTTTCGTCACATATTGTACTTCATGACACTGGTAAAATAAAGTCAAAAAAATTAATTTTTTTGCATAATAAAATACCTAATTTACCAAAAATTTGGAAAAATTAGCAAATATCAAAGTTTCAGTTTCTCTACTTCTGTAATACATAGTAATACCCCCAAAAATTGTGATGACTTTACATTCCCCATATGTCTACTTCATGTTTATAGCATTTTGGGAATGATATTTTATTTTTTGGGGATGTTACAAGGGTTAGAAGTTTAGAAGCAAATTTTGAAATTTTTCAGAAATCTTCAAAATCCCACTTTTTATGGACCAGTTCAGGTTTGAAGTCACTTTGTGAGGCTTAGATAATAGAAACCTCCCAAAAATGACCCCATTCTAGAAACTACACCCCTCAAGGTATTCAAAACTGTTTTTACAAACTTTTTTAACCCTTTAGGTCTTCCACAAGACTTCATGGCAAAAAGACATACATTTTAAGAATTTTGATTTTTGGGAAAATTTTCCAATATAATCAATTTTTTCCTGGAAAAAAACAAGGGTTAACTGCCAAACAAAACTCAAAATGGGTTGCCCTGCTTCTGTAGTTTGCAGAAATACCCCATATGTGGTCGTAAACTACTGTTTGGCCAAACGGGAGGACATAGAAGGAGGGGAACACCATATGGGTTTTGCAAGGCAGATTTTGCAGGACTGGTTTTGTTTATACCATGTTCCATTTCAAGCCCCCCCTTGTACCCCTAGAATAGAAATTGCAAAAAAGTGACTCCATCTAAGAAAGTACACCCCTCAAGGTATTCAAAACTGGGTTTACAAACTTTGTTAACCCTGTAGGTGTTCCACAAGAGTTAATGGCAGATGGAGAAACAATTTAGAAATTTCTATTTTTTGGAAAATTTTCAATTTTAACCCATTTTTTACAGCAATAAAGTAAGGGTTAACAGCCAAACAAAACTCAAAATGGGTTGCCCTGCTTCTGTAGTTTGCAGAAATACCCCATATGTGGTCGTAAACTACTGTTTGGCCAAACAGGAGGACATAGAAGGAGGGGAATACCATATGGGTTTTGCAAGGCAGATTTTGCAGGACTGGTTTTGTTTATACCATGTTCCATTTCAAGCCCCCCCTTGTACCCCTAGAATAGAAATGGCAAAAAAGTGACTCCATCTAAGAAAGTACACCCCTCAAGGTATTCAAAACTGGGTTTACAAACTTTGTTAACCCTGTAGGTGTTCCACAAGAGTTAATGGCAGATGGAGAAACAATTTAGAAATTTCTATTTTTTGGAAAATTTTCAATTTTAACCCATTTTTTACAGCAATAAAGTAAGGGTTAACAGCCAAACAAAACTCAATATGGGTTGCCCTGATTCTGTAGTTTGCAGAAACACCCCACATGTGGCCGTAAACTACTGTACGGACACACGGTAGGGCGTAGAGGGAAAGGTGCGGCGTGTGGTTTTTGGAAAGCAGATTTTGCTGGACTAATTTATTTACACCATGTCCCATTTGAAGCCCCCCTGATGCACCCCTAGAGTAGAAACTCCATAAAAGTGACCCCATCTAAGAAACTACACCCCTCAAGGCATTCAAAACTGGTTTTACAAACTTTGTTAACCCTTTAGGTGTTCCACAAGAGTTATTGGCAAATGGAGATGAAATTCGAGAATTTAAATTTTTTGCCAAATTTATTATTTGCTCCATTTTTTCCAGTAACAAAGCAAGGGTTAACAGCCAAACAAAAGTCTATATTTATTGCCCAGATTCTGTAGTTTGCAGAAAAACCCCCCATATGTGGCCGTAAACTACTGTACGGGCACACGGTAGGGCGTAGAGGGAAAGGTGCGACGTGTGGCTTTTAGAAGGCAGATTTTGCTGGACTGGTTTATTTACACCATGTCCCATTTGAAGCCCCCGTAGAGTAGAAACTCCATAAAAGTGACCCCATCTAAGAAACTACACCCCTCAAGGTATTCAAAACTGGTTTTCCAAACTTTGTTAACCCTTTAGGTGTTCCACAAGAGTTATTGGCAAATGGAGATGAAATTCGAGAATTTAAATTTTTTGCCAAATTTTTTATTTACTCCATTTTTTCCAGTAACAAAGCAAGGGTTAACAGCCAAACAAAAGTCTATATTTATTGCCCAGATTCTGTCGTTTGCAGAAACACCCCATATGTGGCCGTAAACTACTGTACGGGCACACAGTAGGGCGTAGAGGGAAAGGTGCGGCGTGTGGCTTTTAGAAGGCACATTTTGCTGGACTGGTTTATTTACACTATGTCCCATTTGAAGCCCCCCTGATGCACCCCTAGAGTAGAAACTCCAAAAAAGTGACCCCATTTTAGAAACTACGGGATAGGGTGGCAGTTTTGTTGGTACTATTTTAGGGTACATATGATTTTTGGTTGCTCTATATTACACTTTTTGTGAGGCAAAGTAACAAAAAATTGCTGTGTTGGCACCATTTTTATTTTTTGTTATTTACAACATTCATCTGACAGGTTGGATCATGTGGTACTTTTATAGAGCAGGTTGTCACGGACGCGACAATACCAAATATGACAACTTTTTTTGGTTGTTTGTTTCAGTTTTACATAACAAAGCATTTGAAAAAAAAAATGATTCTTTAGTGTCTCCACATTCTGAAAGCCATAGTTTTATTTATTTTTTGGGCGACTGTCTTGTGTAGGGGCTCATTTTTTTCGGGATGAGATGACTGTTTGATTGGCACTATTTTGGGGTGCATATGACTTTTTGATCGCTTGCTATTACACTTTTTGTGATCTAAGGTGACAAAAAAATTGCTTTTTTTACACCGTTTTTATTTTTTATATATTACGGTATTCACCTGAGGGGTTAGATCATGTGATATTTTTATAGAGCAGGTTATTACGGACGCAGTGATACCTAATATATATACTTTTTTTTTATTTATGTCAGTTTTACACAATGATTTCATTTTTGAAACAAAAAAAATCATGTTTTAGTGTCTCCATAGACTGAGAGCCATTGTTTTTTCAGTTTTTGGGCGATTATCTTAGGTAGGGTCTCATTTTTTGCGGGATAAGATTACGGTTTGATTGGCACTATTTTGGGGTGCGTATGACTTTTTGATCGCTTGCTATTACACTTTTTGTGATCTAAGGTGACAAAAAATGGCTTTTTTTACACCGTTTTTATTTTTTATTTTTTACGGTATTCACCTGAGGGGTTAGATCATGTGATATTGTTATAGAGCAGGTTATTACGGACGCAGTGATACCTAATATATATACTTTTTTTTTATTTATGTCAGTTTTACACAATGATTTCATTTTTGAAACAAAAAAAATCATGTTTTAGTGTCTCCATAGACTGAGAGCCATTGTTTTTTCAGTTTTTGGGCGATTATCTTAGGTAGGGTCTCATTTTTTGCGGGATAAGATTACGGTTTGATTGGCACTATTTTGGGGTGCGTATGACTTTTTGATCGCTTGCTATTACACTTTTTGTGATCTAAGGTGACAAAAAATGGCTTTTTTTACACAGTTTTTATTTTTTATTTTTTACGGTATTCACCTGAGGGGTTAGATCATGTGATATTGTTATAGAGCAGGTTATTACGGACGCAGTGATACCTAATATATATACTTTTTTTTTATTTGTCAGTTTTACACAATGATTTCATTTTTGAAACAAAAAAAATCATGTTTTAGTGTCTCCATAGTCTGAGAGCCATAGTTTTTTCAGTTTTTGGGCGATTATCTTGGGTAGGGTATGATTTTTGCGGGATGAGATGGCGGTTTGATTGGCACTATTTTGGGGTGCGTATGACTTTTTGATCGCTTGCTACTACACTTTTTGTGATGTAAGATGACAAAAAATGGCTTTTTTTACACCGTTTTTTTAATTTTTTTTTTACGGTATTCACCTGAGGGATTAGGTCATGTGATATTTTTATAGAGAAGGTTAATACGGACGCGTCAATACCCAATATATAAATATTTTTTTTATTTATTTAAGTTTTACACAATGATTTCATTTTTGAAAAAAAAAAAAAATGTTTTAGTGTCTTCATAGTCTGAGAGCCATAGTTTTTTCAGTTTTTGGGCGATTGTACTATGTAGGGGCTCATTTTTTGTGGGATGAGGTGACAGTTAGATTGGTACTATTTTGGGGGGCATACGCCGTTTTGATCGCTTGGTGTTGCACTTTTAGTGATGTAAGTTGACAAAAATGGCTTTTTTATACACAGTTTTTATTTTTTATTTTTTATGGTGCCTATCGGATGGGGTGGATCATGTAATATATTTATAGAGCCGTTCGTTACGGACGCAGCGATACCTAATATGTGTGTTTTTTCTTTTTTTTTCAATTTTTTATTAGAAAATCAGGGGAATGGGGCTTTTTTTTTTTTTTTTTTTACTTGAAACTTTATTTTTTTATTCCAAACACTTTTTTTTTTTTAACTTTTTTTAAAACTTTATTTCTATCCCACTCTGATCCCCTCTGCAATGCATTACAATACATCTGTATTGTAATGCATTGCCTGTTAGTGTATGACACTGAGTCATACACTAACTGGTTGCCTAGGAGACCCAGCCTGAGGCTGGATCTCCTCGGCTCCCGTAGAAGGCAGTTCCCGATGCCGTGCAGGGCATTGGGCAGCCTCTGCACGGCATCGGGCTGCCTTGTCACGCATCGGGTCCCCGCCACAGCAGCGCGGGGACTCGATGCGATCACTCACCTGCCGCAAACAACTTCTATGTCGCGGTCCGCGCGGACCGCGGCATAGAAAGGGTTAATCCGCCGGCATCGCTGTAAACAGCGATGCCGGCGGATACAGCAGGGGCCCGGCTACCAGGGACTGCCGGACCCCTGCAGTGATCGGGTGCGCACCGCTCCGGTGCCCGCCCGATCATCCTGCCGTACATGTAAGGCGGAATGCATTCTGGCAATGCATCCCCCGCCGTACATGTACGGCGTTCTGCGCTAAGGGGTTAAAGCAGGATACCTAGCACGAAGGAGCTGTAGTGCTAGGATTAACAACAGTTGCAGTGGGTGGCAGCGCGCATTACCACCGCTTCACTGAATAAATTAAGGTGCTTGACTGAGGCACAAAAAAGAGCCGCTGTATTGACTGGTATGCCAACAACCACCGACTCTCCGGCCACCGCCACGTATAATGTTTGTTAAACGCGTTTCCGTGCACCTAAGTGCACTTCATCAGGAGCAGAATGTACCTCGCTTGAGCCCGCAACCTCTGGTGGGAGGTATGGCTTAAAGCTAAAGCCTAGGACAGATGTAGGGTAACCTGCCTATAGTCGGATACCTCTAGTGTGAGGCACAGCGTAATAGCTGGAACCTACAGCCCTGCCCAAGCCGTCCAACTCTAAACTGAGGGGCGGCGTGCTAGTGTGCAACACATTCGGCGCTATGATGGCTGCCTTAGCCCCTTTGTGCTGGTGGCTCTAGTTTGTGGGACCCATCTTTCATGCTTCTGTCATACGTACCTCTCGTTAAGTGGCGCTATTAGTATCTTCAGTAGGTTAGGTCCCACAATTTAGTGATATTCACCTTTTCTACCCAACTGGTAGCTGTCGTTTGGGTATATACCCTTCTATTTTATTCTAGTATCTTATTAATAAAGATTTGTTTATATTTAATCGTTTCCAAAGCCCCAAAATGTCACCCAAGATAATAGAAAATGAAGATTTAAGAAAAATAGGCAGATAACTAAGACAGATAAGACAAGTCCTTACATATAACAGTCAGGAATGGCTGCTAACTAACAATGTATACAGCTATTTACCAGAGAAGTGGACAAGATTGGTTGGATCTGAGTCTGAGACATTGTATGTGGAGTCTGGTTTCAACTTACGATGGGTCAGAAAAGACTATTGTATGTCGAAAATATAGTATCCTGAGGCCATTGTATCTTGAGGGATCACTGTATACAAATTTATAAAAAGAGTGTAATTCAAAAACATGATAGACACATTTGAAAAAAAATAAAGGGAGAAGGCAAGTAAGTGCATAAAATGTAACAGTCTGGATAAAATGTGGCATAGATATAAAAGTACTAACTCCCATTCCGCATACAGTTTAATTGTCACAAACTGCTTCATATGGAGATGCCAAATCCCAGGATTTTTCTCTGTATGACTCACTTCCTATATAGGGTTTCTGTGCAATTGCAATTGTTTTCTTATGTTTTGGCATACATTGATGTCATTGTTATATATATTATTATTTTTTTTGCACAGTTTATTACCCCCCTTCTTTGGTGTATGTCAACTCCCCTATTTTTTTTTTTAGCTTTTTTGTGATTTAATTATCACTATGATTTAATAAATTAATGATTATTACTCCTGTTGGTATTGTGTGTGCCCTTTTTGTCAGGGATATAATGTGCACATGTTGGCACTGCGTGCCCATTTTGTAGGTAATATACAGTACACGTGTTGGCATTGTGTACCTTTTTGTAGGTGACATACTGTACACATGTTAGAATTGCGTGCCCTTTTTGTTGGTGATATACTATACGCGTTTTGGCACTGTGTGCCTTTTTGTTGGTGATATACTGTACACGTTTTGGCACTGTGTGCCCTTTTTGTCGGTGATATACTGTACACGTTTTGGCACTGTGTGCCCTTTTTGTCGGTGATATACTGTACACGTTTTGGCACTGTGTGCCCTTTTTGTCGGTGATATACTGTACACGTTTTGGCACTGTGTGCCCTTTTTGTCGGTGATATTCTGTATATTCTATGGGACTGCTCAGCTATTTACAACAGTCCCATAAAGAACAAATGGAGCAGTAGAGCGCTTGCTCAGCCTGCCGCTCCATCAGGGCAGGATCGTTGGGTTTCCATTCTGGGGATCAGTTAGTGATCTCTACTGTGGGTAGGGGATAACTTTCATACTTGGCACTACCACTTTAGTGTTGTTATTTGTTATAACATTACATAGTATGTGCAGATGGAACGTTTAGTAAGTGTGTAAATAGATTGCCTCTCCTTTTAATGGTGAGTCTTGATCCAAAAGCAACCAGCAGAATTGTGATTGCAGCTCTGGAGAATTATACTGACAATTAGACTAATAGGCAGGATCAGTACAAGATAAGTGATAATCAGTTTTATGTAAATTATTTGTACATGTAAAAAGCTGAAAATACACAGATTTATAACTTTTCAGCTGTGAGCCATGGGACAATTGGGCTAAATGTGACTATTTTTTTTTCTCTTTTACTTCAGGCTTCTAGTCGTCAAGCAATGACTTACTGGCTGCAAGAATTACAGCAGAAACGTTGGGAGTATTGTAATAGCCATGCTATAGGAAAGCGAGACAGCATGGTGAACCCTACAGCTGGGCAGGTCCCCACTGGTTTGGTAGCCAAAGAAAGCTCAGGTAAAATAGATTCAGATTCTCATTAGTGTTTGTAAAAGGAATCTGTGACCGGTTTTATGCCCTCTCTGAGGGCAGCATAAACTACTAATGAAGACCCTGATTCATACAACGGGTCACTTCCTTTTTTTTTTTTTTTTTTTGTAGTTAGTTTTTGACAGATTCCCTTTTAAAGGCTGTGTATGCAATTTTGTTTTTTAGGATTGCATCTTAATCATTTTTGGCTAAAAATCATTTTTTAAATTGGCCTTTATTAAAAATATTGAGCTGTTCTGTCACAAAGTGTTAACAGATTTTCTAGCTGCATGATTGGTACTTTCACTTTGTGACGGTTATCTAATAAACCTTATCTCTAAACTACTAAAAGGTCATAAACATTTATTTAAGCCACATTCTTATCAGTAAGATAAGGACTGAGTGTTTATAGTGTCAGAGAGCAGAGATAATGAACGTCCGTCAGCCCCTGGTCTGACGGAAAAGACAGAAAATCCACAGGGTGCTACTACAGCATCTAAGCTCTGTACACAAAAAAAGGGCTCCATATTTTTTTAATAAAGACCAATTAAAATGTTTTATTTTAGCTCAAAATACGTACAATGCAATAAATTCCCCCAAAGGTGTACATGGCTTTTTAGGCTACTTTCACACCTGCATTAGGTGCGGATCTGTCTTGTATCTGCACAGACGGATCCACACCTATAATAACGTATCCGTCCTGAGTTACATTGAAAGTCAATGGGCGACGGATCCGTTTTCAGTTGCACCATATTGTGTCAGTGTGAACGGATCCGTCCCCATTGACTTACATTGTAAGTCAGGTCCGATCCGTTTGGCTCTGCTTCACCAGGCGGACACCAAAACGCTGCAAGCAGTGTTTTGGTGTCCGCATCTAGAGCGGAATGAAGGCGGAACGGAGCCAAACTGATGCATTCTGAACGGATCCTTATCCATTCAGAATGCACTGGGGCTGAACTGATCTGTTTTGAACCATTTGTGAGATCCCTGAAACGGATCTCACAAACGGAATTCAAAACGCCAGTGTGAAAGTAGCCTAAGGCTTACTATAAAGTACCACAGATGGCAGAATTTGCCTATAAAATGGGGAGCTATGCAAAAGCACTGACCACCTTCTGCCAACCTTTATGACAGTCTGTATCCCGTGAGCCGGTTACAGGGTGCCGTAAAGTACAATCTATGGTCTGCAGCATGAGAGGAAGCGGACAAGCGAGAGTGCTTTAAACTTGGTATTGAAAATGTCAGTGACTATTGTTTTCAAGTGTATTATGCCATTGCTATTTGAGCTCTAACATATGCTGTACACTTAGATATATAATTTTTTCAATATCTTGAATATTGAATTGACTTGAATAGGATGGAGCCGTCCCATTGACGTGAATGGAAAGGAGTTGTTGTAATTGCACTGAAATATCGACAATGAGCTGGTAAACTGGGAAGAGGACACAAGCGCTGCCTTCTCTTTATACAGCTGATTGGCGGGGTGCCTCAGTTGGGCCCCACTCCTATCTGATATTGATGACCCATCCTGAGTGTAGGCCATCAATATAAAAAAAGCAGACAACCCCTTTAAAGGGAATCTGTTCGCTCCGAAACAGCCCCCCAACTAGCGCGAGCAGTATGTAGTGTAAGGGATGCTGAGTCCAATGATGTCATTCTTATCTTCATACTTGCATGTATACCTGCGCTGTGCTCCCACAAACAAGCAGTCAAATACATGGAGAGGACTCCTCTTCGAGACCTCGCCATTATGTGCACGAGCTCAGGAGTCCTCTCAATGCATTTTATTGCTGGTTTGTTGGAGCACAGTGACAGAATACAAGCAAGTATAAGGATAACAATGACCTAGTTGGACTCTGCACCACCTAGGCATTAGTTCTGGCAGAGCTATCTGGGTCCAGCATGTCATATCCAGATGTTACCGGAATGCCAACCGGCCCATTGACTATAATGGGGTCTGGCAGAGATCTGGCTGCTACCGAGCAAATATGCCGGGAATCAGCTGGACAAATGCATGCATGATAGTCAATAGGGCCGACAGCCATTCCGGTAACATCCGGCAGTGTCGGATCCAGGTATCTGGCAGGCCTTACACTGTACACCTCCTGCTCTAGTTTGGGGGGTATTTTGGAGCACACATACAGTTTTCTTCTGCTGTGCCACGTCACATTGATCTAGTTTACTTTCTAAGCATTGTGAGAATTGTTTGTGTGCTGCTGATAGGTTCTCGGATATTGCTTCAAATGGTGGGGGTAGTGTATATAGGGAAGAACCCTGCATGAGAATATAACATCAAAAATTAAAAAGAGGAAGGAAAAAATCTGCCATATACTTCTGCTGCAGGCTGTATGTAAATTCTCATAGGTAGTGTACTTGTTCTGGCAAGACTAGAGATCTTCCTGTAACTACTCCTCATGCAGTTATGAAAATAGAACTTCATTTTGGCTGGCACTCTCTTTTTTTAAATGTTATTTTTGTGCCACTTTACACCTTTTTACGTTTTGCCGCAGAAATCCCAAGTCTACCCTGTATGGCTAATTCCGCAGAACGGGCCCGAGTCCACTTCACAGCTGACCTTGGAGATCAGACCCCTGACCATGGACCCAGTCAGTCGGGTGCAGTGCAGGGCTTGCTCAGGCAGTGGAGCAATGACATCAGGTACTCTCAATAAAAGGATGAAATGAATACATTTTCTTGTTTGTACCCACACAATACGGCTGCCGCTTGTAAGTCTGTGTGATCGGCTGGGCTAGGAAAGAAGTATTTCAGCATAAGGAAACGTAAGATTTGGATTACAACATGAAGCTAGAGATGTTGTAATCCTGTTTCATACGTTGTGCACGCTGTTACTTACTACAGTCTATAGGACGGCAGAGCCCGAGAGGCCTACTTCAGGTTCTGCTGTGTGGTTTAGATAAGTATCTAAACTTCCTGTGAAATGGCTTGTTATCTAAAGCCGAATGTGTTGCTGCTGTTGAGTCGTTTAACTGTTTAGTGAGTGGGTACTGTGAAATGACTGACGTCACCGCTTCAGGTCAGTCTCCATATACTAAAGGTTATTTAACCATTAGCCTATCTGTACTTGCCACCTACTTAGTTAGCAGGTTTCCGTGCAAAAAAGGGCAATCTACTACTCCACCAATCATGCTGAGAAGGTCCAGGAAGCTGAGAAGTGGGTTTCTGCTTGTAAGATCTTTGCACTTCAAGGCTGCTTTAGCTGTTTGTGTCTACAGAATGAACATTTCGTCAGGGAACACTAAAATGTTTCTTTAGGGTAGTTTTTGGGAGGAGGAATTGAGGCAGATCTTAAAGAGGACCTTTCATTGGTCCAAACAGTGTGAACTAAGTGTCATGATCTGTACAGCAGCGCCCAGGGATCTAATTGCACTTACTATTATTCCTGGGCGCCGCTCCGTTCTGTCGCTATGCCCTCCGGTATGTTCAGTCACTTGGTTATAGTAGGAGGAGTCTGCCCTTGTTCTCCTGGGCGTCTCCTTCTCCCAGGCTGTAGCGCTGGCCAATCGCAGCGCAGAGCTCACAGCCTGGGAGAAAAAAACCTCCCAGGCTGTGAGCTCTGCGCTGCGATTGGCCAGCGCTACAGCCTGGGAGAAGGAGACGCCCAGGAGAACAAGGGCAGACTCCTCCTACTATAACCAAGTGACTGAACATACCGGAGGGCATAGCAGGAGAACGGAGCGGCGCCCAGGGATAATAGTAAGTGCAGTGAGATCCCTGGGCGCTGCTGTACAGATCATGACACTTAATTCGCAATGTTTGGACCGATGAAAGGTCCTCTTTAATGCTGTCATAAGTTCTTTAGCGAAGGCTAAAGCATGGTGTAAACTATTCCGTTCAGTTGTGGGTAGAGTTAAAGGGAACCTGTCACCTGGATTTTGGGTATAGAGCTGAGGACATGGGTTGCTAGATAGCACAGGGACAGGACTCATCTCAGGTTAATTAGCATATGTATCAAATAGTTTTTTTTACACAATAAAAGCACAGAGAGCTATGGGGACTGGGTATTGCGGATGTGCTAGCGGCCATCTAGCAGCCCAAAACCCCAGTGACAGGTTCCCTTTAATCTCCTCAATATGGCAATGATGCCGCAGCTGCTATACGTACTTCACAATGCCCTGGTTTGGCTACTCTTGGACAGATTTCATAAAATGAATGCTATATTCAGAGACTTAATATGGAGAGGAGGTAAATTTAGGATTCAATTGGAGACACTGCAATACGCAAAAATGGCGGGGGGGGGGGGGGGGGGCTGGCGGTACCAAATCCTTGGATTTTTTATTTAGCAGCGCAATGTCAGCATTTTAAAGGGTGGAAGGATTATACAGTTGCAAGAAAAAGTATGTGAACCCTTTGGAATGATACTGATTTCTGCACAAATTGGTCATAAAATGTGATCTGATCTTCATCTAAATCACAACAATAGACAATCACAGTCTGCTTAAACTAATAACACACACAGAATGAAATGTTACCATGTTTTTATTGAACACACCATGTAAACATTCAGAGTGAGTGCAGGTGGAAAAAGTATGTGAACCCCTAGTCTAATGACATCTCCAAGAGCTAATTGGAGTGAGGTGTCAGCCAACTGGAGTCCAATCAATGAGATGAGATTGGAGGTGTTGGTTACAGCTGCCCTGCCCTATAAAAAACACACACCAGTTCTGGGTTTGCTTTTCACAAGAAGCATTGCCCCATGTGAATAATGCCTCGCACAAAAGCGCTCTCGGAAGAACTACGATTAAGAATTGTTGACTTGCATAAAGCTGGAAAGGGTTATAAAAGTATCTCCAAAAGCCTTGCTGTTCATCAATCCACGGTAAGACCAATTGTCTGCTGCTACTCTCCCTAGGAGTGGCCGTCCTGTAAAGATGACTGCAAGAGCACAGCGCAGACTGCTCAATGAGGAGAAGAAGAATCTTAGAGTGTCAGCTAAAGACTTACAAAAGTCTCTGGCATATGCTAACATCCCTGTTAGTGAATCTACGATATGTAAAAATCTAAACAAGAGTGGATTTCATGGGAGGATACCACAGAGGAAGCCACTGCTGTCCAAAAAAAGATTGCTGCACGTTTACAGTTTGCACAAGAGCACCTGGATGTTCCACAGCAGTACTGGAAAAATATTCTGTGGACCGATGAAATCAAAGTTGAGTTGTTTGGAAGAAACACACAACACTATGTGTGGAGAAAAAGAGGCACAGCACACCAACATCAAAACCTCATCCCATCTGTGAAGTATGGTGGTGGGGGCATCATGGTTTGGGGCTGGTTTGCTGAGCCAGGGCCTGGACGGATTGCTATCATCGAAGGAAAAATGAATTCCCAAGTTTATCAAGACATTTTGCAGGAGAAATTAAAGGGGTTGTCCGAGTTATATTTTTGTTCTTTCTATGTTCCTAACTAGGCAAATATAACAACTTTATAATTAACTCACTTTATCTGCAGTGCCTGGTTTAACAGATTTGACTGAGGGTCACATGACCTGTGATGTCAGCTTCTCTCCCTGCTCTGATAAAGTTTGTTTACAAGCCTGTAAAAGTGATGTCACTGTGCTGGCCTCACCCTCCTTCACTGCCGGGCTGTCTGCTCTCTCCTAGGATTCTTAACCCCTTCAGCTGCATAGACTGGGTAGCTGCAGGCAGTGGGGAGACAATGCTGGGCACTGGAGCTGACAGACTAGAGAGAGCATTGCACAAGAAGGTAGGTAGCAGTGTCATGATACAGGTCATGACACATCACAGGTCATGTGACCCTTACAAGCTGCTGTTGATTCTCCCAGCACTTAGGGCAGCTCTTGTATCCACTCCCTTAGCAGTGTCATTATACAGCTGGGACTTGTAGTTCTACACATACAAGATGCTGTTGATTCTCCCAGCATTTAGGGCAGCTCTTGTATCCACTCCCTTAGCAGTGCAGGGGGAGGGGCAGAGATTGTTGTTGTTGCATATAAATAAAGACCAGTAGAGAACCAGGGAAATGAGAAAAAAAAATATATATATATTATTTATTTATATATATATTTTTTTTTCCTGAAACTTGCTTAGCTTAGTTATATATTGCTGCCCATCAGATTTTCAGTGCTATTTTTTTTTTTTTTTTTTTTTTTTTTAACTCTGACAACACCTTTTAAGGCCATCTGTCCACCAGCTGAAGCTCAACAGAAGATGGGTGTTGCAACAGGACAACGACCCAAAGCATAGAAGTAAATCAACAACAGAATGGCTTAAACAGAAGAAAATACGCCTTCTGGAGTGGCCCAGTCAGAGTCCTGACCTCAACCCGGTTGAGATGCTGTGGCATGACCTCAAGAAAGCGATTCACACCAGACATCCCAAGAATATTGCTGAACTGAAACAGTTCTGTAAAGAGGAGTGGTCAAAAATTACTCCTGACCGTTGTGCACGTCTGATCTGCAACTACAGGAAACGTTTGGTTGAAGTTATTGCTGCCAAAGGAGGTTCAACCAGTTATTAAAGCCAAGGGTTCACATACTTTTTCCACCTGCACTGTGAATGTTTACATGGTGTGTTCAATAAAAACATGGTAACATTTAATTCTTTGTGTGTTATTAGTTTAAGCAGACTGTGATTGTCTATTGTTGTGACTTAGATGAAGATCAGATCATATTTTATGACCAATTTGTGCAGAAATGAGTATCATTCCAAAGGGTTCACATACTTTTTCTTGCAACTGTACATTGATGGATATGACTAGTCAGATATTGCAGGGAAAAATAGGGGGGAGAAATCTAACGTGGATACTGGAGGGCACAGGGATATATAGTCTGGAGGACAATCTCCCCTTAATAGGGCTTATGAAAAAGTATGGGCCAAGGTTAAGCAGCTGAGAGGGGTCCTGGGTATCAGTGAATTAGCTCCATTACGGAGAGACCCCCCTCTTACTGGAGTTTCTTTCTCTCTATCTGAAATACAGGAATAGATGAATAAAGGGGTCCTTAGGATAGGAGATCTATTAGATAATGGAGTATTCAGGTCCTTCGCGGACCTACAGGAGAAATTCCCGGATTCCTCGTACAAGGTTCTTTTAGTATCTTTAGCGGCGTCATGCGTACCACGATTAAAAAAAGGCACTAATATTAATAAGTTAGAGACGGCCCAAAAATTAACACTAACTGGGGGAGATAAGAGGTTTGATATCTACGCTATTCACATTACTAATGGATAAGTTTCTAGAGTCCCATCCGCTGACATGAATGAAGAAGTGGGAGAGGGATCTGGGGGAGATACAACAAGAACAATGGGAAGCCATTTTAGAAACGGTTCCACTGAGGTCACGGAGTTAATTTACAAATCTCAGATTTCAAAAATGCTATTTCCTGCTGCATTATCAAGAGCTGTCTACAGATCAAACAGCATCCAAAGCTCCGAAGAGTGGAACCTGAAACAAAAGCACAACAATTCCTGCATAGAACCAGGTCTGCCATTTTAAAAAGGGGAAAGATTTTAAATAAACAAATCTTACTTTTTTAGATTGTATCCACCTCCAGATTACCTCCTGAGTATCTCCAATGCACTTATAAATGCTGCACTTTGAGAATGAACAAGAGAAATTGTCTCCTGTTTATAATTCATAGAGTGTACAAAATACCAAATATTTTTACATCATGTTGGAGTCAGAATTGATGCGAGATATCCAAGATGCTCATTGGAGCCAGGCGACCTGCTGCACATGATGTGGCAATGTCAGAATCTAAACGGATATTGGGAAGGCATATTGGAGACAATACATCAAGTATTCTCGGTGAGAGTAGAGAGAGATCCCAAAATGTGTATATTAGGTTATGTCTCTAAAATTGGGACAGATGAATATAGAAAGGTAGCGGTAGGGCGGATGTTGTAGCCAGGAAATTGATAGCCTTGCACTGGATACAGGAAAGGCCTCCCTCACTGGAGGAATTCCGGATAAAGGTTAATAATATGTTGCTGTGTAAAAAAGCTATTTTCCTAAAAAGAAGATGCCCACAAAATTGTTATAAATTATGGAGCGACTGGTTGTCTCAGTCTTATTGGGATTTTAAGGGGAAAGTAGGTAGAAAGCCACTGCCTGAGTAAGGGGTTGGGAAGGGGAGAGGGGCTAAGGGCAAGAGGGGTTGGGTGGGTAGATTTCCTTGCTTGTATAAAAAATAATAATAATAATATATATACAGTACAGACTAAAAGTTTGGACACACCTTCTCATTCAAAGAGTTTTCTTTATTTTCATCACTGAAAATTGTAGATTCACACTGAAGGCATCAAAACTATGAATTAACACATGTGGAATTATATACACAACAAAAAAGTGTGAAACAACTGAAAATATGTCACATTCTAGGTTCTTCAAAGTAGCCACCTTTTCCTTTTGATTACTGCTTTGCACACTCTTGGCATTCGCTTGATGAGCTTCAAGAGGTAGTCACCTGAAATGGTTTTCACTTCACAGGTGTGCCCTGTCAGGTTTAATAAGTGGGATTTTTTGCCTTATAAATGGGGTTGGGACCAGTCTTTAAACATCAAAGTCAAGGAACCTTTCAGTTTGATTAACGCAAGTGTCACAAGCTCCAGCATTCTTTGCATTTTGCGATAGCTTGTGAATACACATACGTTTGCGAAACTGGAGCTCTGAAGACCAGAATAAGATGGAAAAAACATGAATTCTGCTTTTCCAGATTGTTTAAAGATAGAAGTGGATAGACCTGTACACAAATCTATAAAGAACAGGGGATGAATATGAATTTTCTCATGTTTATGTGGCACTTGATATTCTAAGCACTATTGAGTTGGCCAAGATTATGTAAAAAAATGGCATGCTTAGATGCTTTTCACTATAAATGAGTTTCTCAAAAGAAAAAAGAAAAACTTCGGCTGTAAAGCTTCCCTACACGGCTGTTGACCTAACTATACCTCCCACCCCCCTTACATGTCTTGGTCGAGCATGCATGGGTTCTGAATGGGGAGAGTGGAGTAAACTGTTACCAATCCCTTCTGGTGGTGGCTTATCTAACCTAAAAAGAATAAAGCATGTTGAAATCCAACAGGCTGATCCTTCTTCTCCCCAATATCTACTGTTGGGGAAAAGTTAGGAAACCACCAAACAGATTAGATAATTGGGCGTTCAGCTAATGGTTATATATTTGCCCCACTTTACAAAAGCTTACCCCCGTCCAGACCTACATATATCACTGAGTCCTACATAGACCCCCTTCAGTTTTGACCGATGCTGGACTTACAGTTGTGTTCAAAATAATAGCAGTCAGACATCACTAACCTGATCAATCACTGTTTTTGGTAGAAATGATATTTATACATGGCAAATAATTTACTAGCTGGTGTAGTAGAGTAATATAAATCCAACAGACCCAACAGTCATGACATGCATGCTTCTGATTCTCTCTAATTCAATCACTTATTGAAAGGGGCATGTTCAAAATAATAGCAGTGTGTATTTCAAAGTGTATTTCATTCTTTGAAAACCAGGTAACAATTATTGCCCTTAAGGAAGGAAGGCAGAAAATGTTGTACATGCTGGTTACAGTGCATTTCTCTCTGAAATTCTGAGAAAAATGGGTCGTTCCAGACATTGTTCAGAAGAGCAGTGTACCTTGATTAAAAAGTTGATTGGAGAGCGGAAAACATATAAAGAAGTGCAGAAAATGATAGGCTGCTCAGCTAAAATGATCGCAAATGCTTTAAAATGGCAACCAAAACCGGAAAGACGTGGAAGAAAGCGAAAAACTACCATTCAGATTGATAGAAGAATAGCCAAAATGGCAAGGACTCAGCCAACAATGAGCTCCAGGAAGATCAAAGAAGGTCTAAAGTTACCTGCGAGTACTGTTACAATTAGAAGATGCCTATGTGAAGCCAAGCCATCTGAAAGAAGCCCCCGCAAAGTCCCACTGTTGATAAAGACATGTGCTGAAAAGCACATTGACCGGCCTAAAGAGACCTTTTGTGGACTGATGAAAGTAAGATTGTTCTTTTTGGGTCTAGTGGCTGGAGACAGTTTGTCAGACGACCCCTAAACACTGAATTCAAGCCACAGTACACTGTGAAGCATGGTGGCGCAAGCATGATGATATGGGGATGTTTCTCATACTACAGGTGTTGGGCCTATTTATCGCATACCAGGGATCATGGATCGGTTTGAATACATCAGAATACTTGAAGAGGTCATGCTGCCTTATGCTGAAGAGGAAATGCCCTTGAAATGGGTGTTCCAACAAGACAAAGACCCCAAACACTCCAGTAAACGTGCAACATCTTGGTTCTAGACCAACAAGATTGACGTTATGGAGTGGCCAGCCCAATTCCCGGATCTTAATCCAATAGAAAATTTGTGGGGTGATATCAAAAATGTAGTTTCTGAGGCAAAACCAAGAAATGGAGAAGAACTGTGGAATGTAGTCCAATCATCCTGGGCTGGAATACCTGTTCACAGGTGCCAGAAGTTGGCTGACTTCATGCAACACAGATGTCCAGCAGTTCTCAGAAACTGCGGTTATACAACTAAATATTAGTTAAGTGATTCAAAGGAAAGCAAAATCTTCAAACATTTTTCAGTTTATATAGTGAATGTTTGAGTTTGTAGAATACAAACACTGCTATTTTTTTGAACAGTCTAATATTCACTTTTCTTTTTTTTTTTTAAGAGAAACAACACAAATTTGATATATTTTTCTTCATGTTTTGATTTGGAATAGAATGTGTAGTGTTCCCAATGCACTTGTGTGTATGGAAATAGAAACTATTAGAAGGATTTTGAGCTTTAGTCACTTTTTTACACACACTGCTATTATTTTGAACACAACTGTATTTGCCACAACTTTAAAATCGAACATAGAACAAGTGACTCAATGAATGGATTTAACCAGGTGACTTCCATGTTGACAATAACTACTGTCCTTGGCTGGAAAAAATGTATATAAAAAAAATTCTATAGATTTTGGTTACTGCTAGGTTTTAGTATTTATCATTTAGAAACGTAACAGAAGCAGAATGCAGAACCACAAGTGAAATTATATTTATAGAATCTCAAATGTTGTAATTGTCTAGAAATGTCTGTGTGTTGTATGACTATCTAAGCTCCTGTACTTTATGGGATTGGCCGACATTACACCCAAGCCAACACTGGAGCTCTTTCAGATAAATGGCACTGAGAGATCCAAAGCATTCGGAAAGTCTTCAGACCCTTTCACTTTCTTCACATAAGGAGAAAGTGAAAACAGAATTTTAGATAATTTTTCAAATTTATTTAAAAGGAAAAACTAAAATTTCACATGGAGATAAGTATTCAGACCCCTTGCTATGACCGTTGAAATTTACCTCTGGGGGCCTCCCATTTCTCTTTTCACTTCTTATCTTTGAGATGTTTCTCCACCTTGATTGGAGTCCACCTGTGGTAAATTCAGTTGATGGGACATGATTTGGAAAGACACAGCCCTGTCTATAAAAGATCTCACAGCTGAGAGTGCATATCTGAGCAGAATCCAAGCCATGATGAGAAGAACTGGGTCAAAGGTTCATCTTCCAACAGGACAGTGACCCTAAGCACACAGCCAAGCCAAACACTGGAGTGGCTTAGGGACAACTCTGTGAATGTGCCCAGCCACAGCCCTAACTTTAACTCAATCAAACATCTCTGGGAGACCTGAAAATGGCTGCCTGATGGTTCCCTTCCAACCTGACAGAGCCCGAGAGAATCTGCAAAGAAAAATGGCAGAAAATCCCCAAATCCAGGTGTACAAACCTTGAGGCATCATATCCTAGAAGACCCGGAGGCTGTAATCGCTGCCAAAAGTGATTCATCTAAGTACTGAGTAAAGGGTATGAATACTTTTGTCACTGCAAGATTTTAGTTTTTCTTTTCAATGAATTAGCAAAGATTTTGAACGTTCTGTTGTAACTTTCTCGTTATGGGGTATTCAGTGCAGAATGATGGGGACGTTTTTTTTCTTTATTAAGGACAAGGCTGCAACATAAAAAAATTGGAGGAATTGAAGACTTTCCAGATGCACCTTGCATACACAGCTGGTCTCCTAGAAGAGGACCTGTCACCATGGAATGCAGTGCAGTCTGTTCACCGCAGCAGGAGGAGCTGTGAAGATAGATGTATCGTTTTTTTGGGAAAAAATTCTGTATAAGTTTTAATTTATTAATTTAAACCTCTGCTCTTTCTATGCTTAGGAGTCATGTGGGAGATCAAATCAGTGACTGACACCTGCATACTTAAAGGGAGTCTGTCACTTGATTTTGACCTTATAGACCACTTACATAGTGCTCTAGCATAGCAGTCTATGATTCTAATGGTACCTTTGATGTTTTCTTGTGATGTTCCCCCAAGTCAAAAACGGGCTTTTATTCATATGTAAACTAGGGCTCGCAAGTGCCCATGGGCGGCGTTCACCTCGTTCGTGCCCAGGCTGTTCTGCCCTTTTTTTGTCATATCCCCGCCCCAGCCTCTTCCTCTGCCCACCCCGCTCTTCCTTTGCGTCCTCCTTCTTCTCTACAGCGAGATCCCGCGCCTCCGCTCTCCATTGCTTGCCCGGGGCATGCGCAGTAGCTACTGCAATGCCATGCCCACAATGGGCATCGCAGTGCACATGCCCTGGCAAAGCTATGGATAGCGCAGGCGCAGGATCTCGCTGCAGAGAAGGAGGACGCAAAGGAAGAGGCTGGGGCAGGGATATGACGAAAAGAAGCAGAACAGCCTAGGCACCAACGAGGTGAACGCCGCCCCTGGGCACTTGCGAGCCCTGATTTGCATATGAATAAAAGCCCGTTTTTGCCTTGGGGGAGCTTCACAAGAAAACATCAAAGGTACCATTAGAATCATAGACTGCTATGCTAGAGCGCTATGTAAGCGGTCTATAAGGTCAAAATCTGGTGACAGACTCCCTTTAAGCTCACTCAGTGAGTAGGACCGCCCGTATGACTCCTAAGCTTTGAAAGAGCAGAGGTTTAATAAATAAATTACACGTTATGGAATCTTTTCCCATAAATCTGCTCAGCTCCTCCTGCTCTATAATATGCTGTCTGCAGATTGTACTGCATTTCATGGTCGCAGGTTACCTTTTAAGAAAAGCCATTTTCTCCATTACGCTGCTTCAAACCTCAGTAATTTGTGTCTAATTGCTAATGACATGCTGCTGGATATCCGCCAGGAAAAAAATATGGTTGCTAGGAAGTGTTTTCTTAGTAACCAGACCGACTTGACCATAATCCCAAACATTCTAATAATTCGCGATCACAGGCAATAAAATTACTGGACTGTAGATATATCAAGACTAGTTATTAATGTGCTTCATAACATAAGTACGCCAAAAAGCTAAATATATAGTAGTTTTGCATTAAAGAAGTTGTGGAGCAGTATCATTTTTTTAATATATATGACTCCCTGGGGTTTAAAAAAAAATAATAAAAAAATACCCTCTCTGATCCCTTGCTGTCTGCGGCTCTCGGCTCCTGATCCCAGCCGGACACACTGGAAATGCCAAGAAAGACTCTCTCAGCAGATCGTTGGCAGGGGTGGGTCACCACTATGACCATTGTTTGACTGATTGAGTATGACTTTATATTTTTTTTTAAGCCCTTGTAAACAATATATACTGTATTAAAAGTATGCCGCTGGAGCATAATTCCATCTTGTGCATTAACTACCCTTGTCCCAACTCCACATTATGCTCAATTTGCAGTGTCTTGGATTTAAAAAGCAGACATTTCATGGATCACTTTCTTCTCATTTAAAGGGGCTCTCCAGGCATTTAATATTGATGACCTATACTCAGGATAGCTCATCAATATCAGATGTATGAGGAGACAGCACATGCACACCTTCCCTTCATACAGCTGATGGGCAGGGGTGCCGAGTGTCGGACCCCCGCAGATCTGATACTGATGACCTATCCTGAGGATAGGTAATTAATATTAAAAGCCCGGAAAACCCCTTTAATTTTTGTCACGGTGAAATTTTTTCACCATGAATCCTACTTTCAGTAGCCATAATTCTCGGTACTACAAAAATAGATGCCAGGCCTTTCCTCGGTTTTCAGCAAATGAGTATAACAAATGCAGTGTCTGTACATGAGTTCGCAAATACACGTAAATAATGAACGCCTGTCATCTGTTCTCTTGTGTTGTGTTAGAAACTCCGTGCAGAACCTACGACCTGGCCGAAATAGCAATGAAGGCAGGAAGAGCATCTTTTACACCAATGAGGAATGGGAGCTGCTTAACCCAACCCCTAGGGAGCTGGAGGAATCGCTTCTGCATGAGGAAAGGAGAAGACCTCCTATGGATGCAGGCAAATGGAACACAGGTAAAGCCTGTGCTAAATGATGCTGGAAGGCTTATTTATGTCTTAGGCCCCTAAGTGAGATGTGAGATCACTTGAATGGGTCCGCAATTCCGGAGATGCGGAACGGAGTCACGGAACGGAACACCAGAAGCACTATGGAGTGCTTCCGTGGTGTTTCTTTCCGTGGTTCCGCACTGCAAAGATATATGACTTCATATTTTTTTGTGGTGCAGACATACTACGGACCCATTCAAGTTGAATGGGATCGGCCCGCTGCACGGATTGCATTGGGGACCGCATTTATTTTTATTTTTTTACCTTCATTTTCCAGGTCAGTACAATTACAACAATACCACACTTGTATAGTTTTTCTTGCGTTCTAATACTGAAAAAAAAAATGTCACTTTAAAAAAAGAGCCCTCTAACTTTTTTGTAGTTATGCATACAGAGCTGTGTGAGGGCTATTCTTTTGCAGAGCGATCTGTACTTTTTAGTGATACCATTTTGATCACTTTTTATAACATTTTTTTTTGCGGGGAGTTGATGTGACATAAAATTGTTGAACTGGCCATTTTCGCATGCAGCGATGTCTATGCTGTTTGAAGCAGCAGAAACCTAGCGGCTATGGTGCCCACTGCATGCGCAACTTGGTGCGAACATATACGGCGGAGTTCGCAAAGTGGTTAATGTCCCCATCACTGCTACACAGAGTAAACAATGATGGAGTACAGTACAGATGTAAAAATAATCACAGAATTCCTGAATAATGTACTGATGTAGTAGAATTTAGTTAAAGGGCATCTGTCAGCAGACTTGTACCTATGACACTGGCTGACCTGTTACATGTGCGCTTGGCAGCTGAAGGCATCTGTGTTGGTGCCATGTTCATATGTGCCCGCATTGCTGAGAGAAATTATATTTAAATATATGCAAATGAGCCTCTACATTGCCGTTACAGCTAGAGACTCTGCTTTTTCTGAAACTGCCCCTCCTTCTACACTTTGATTAACTTTAGGAGAAGTCCTGGCCATATGTGAGGACGTTTTCACTGCCTGGTCCTTTCGATCAAAGTACAGAGGGGGCGGCAGTTGCAGAGATATCTGAGCCTCTAGGAGTAACAGCAACACCCCCATTCCTCCTAGAGACTCATTTGCCCCCCATTGCTCCTAGAGCTCCCCACTACATACTGACTTTTCTCAGCAATTTGGGCACATATGAACATGGGACCAACACAGATGCCTTAAACTGCCAAGCGCACATGTAACAGGGCAGCCAGTTTCACAGGTACAAAACTGCTGACAGATGCCCTTTAGGCTGCATTTACATAGCTGTGCTTAACTTCTTTTTGCATCCGTTTATTTTTGACACTCCTTTCCATAGGCAAGCTTCCATTACTAGGTGCACTGAAGAACCGATACAGCAGCGATAACACTTCTGTGGAGTCTTTACCATCCAGTGACTCCAAGATTGACTGTGACCTTCAAATGAGGCTTCAGAACCAGGAAGGTGAAATGGAAAGACTCAAACGGGAACTGACAAGCCAGAAGGTTGGCATCCTACATATTATTGCTTTTACTGAATGACAAGTTTAACATATTAAGACCTGTATGTATACCACGATAACAAAGTCATAATAGGATTACTATAAGCTTTTCTGACTCAAATGTGGTTGTTCATGGCTTGGGGGATGACTTGCAACACTAAAGCCCTACATATTTACAGCATTTACATGACCAATGTTCAGGCCGGTTATCTGGAACGGGCATTCCTATGAACACTCCTTCCCAATCATTAATATGATATTAATATGGCTCATCTAAAGGTGTCGTAGATATCATCTGATCAATGAGTGAAACTCTTGTTCATCGAGTGAAATGATCTGCAGTGTGGACACCTCAATCATCGGTCCTGGCAACAGGTTGTAGGGTGCTGACACACGTTCAGGTTTTTTGATGCAGTTTGTGAAGCCAAAATCACGTGTGGATCATAAAAGGAGAGAAAGTATTAAAGGAAATCTGTCACCTGGATCATCGCTATTAAACTAAAACTATTTTCTTGTAGCACTTCCTACCTCCTTTCCAGATGTGCTTTTCTTTCCTTGCTGCTCGGTTTCTATCTTGACAAAATCCACTTTATTACATATGCAAATGAGCCAGTAAGGTCCCCAGAGGGGCGTTATTTTTGGTCAAAGGTGCCCAGGCCCGCCCTCCAGCAGAGCCCAAGCACGCCTCTCCTCGGCTCATACTCTATGCCCCCAGCAGCGCCATTGTTCGTCCCCCGCCCGACCCCACTATATCACTAGCAGCAAATAACCCCGTCCATCCTTGCTTTTAGCGTCTCTGACAAATCTTGATGCTTTTCTTCCAGCAGAGGATAAAAACATCACTGGGGATAAAAACGCCCAGTAAAACATTTGAGGCTGATTCCAGTTAAACCGGGAGAGAGCAGCTGCAGGCAGTGTTCAGAACTGATGGCATCAGCCTCAAATGTTTCACTGGGCATGCAGCGAGGCCAGCGACCTCATGGATGGGTGGGGGGGGGGGGGGAGGTTGGATGTGTCCTGGGCTACAACGGCACTGCTGGCGGCGTAGAGTATGATATGAGAAGAGTATTAAAATGCAAGAAGAACTAAACATATGTGGTATCGCCGTAATTGTACCGACCTGGAGAGTGTAAGTAACAGGTCCGCTTTACCGTATAGGGAATGCCAAAAAAACAAAACCCATAAAACTGTTGTGTATTTTTTCCAATTTCACCCCACTTGGAATTTTTTTTTCAGCTGCCCACTACATTGTATGCAATATTAAATGGTGAAATTACAAAGTGGAACTTGTCCCACAAATAACAAGCCCTCATCCGGCTATGTGATTGAAAAAAAAAAATAAGTTATGGCAGAGAGTGAAAAATGAAAAAAACCTCCGGGGCTAAAAGGGTTAAAGGGGCCACAGCATTCGTTCAAGCTCTGCACCCTGTAAGTGTTTAACTGCATGCCATCTACTTAGCAGCAGTGGTGTAGGGTAAGTAGAGCAGGGTATGAGAGGAAGCTAGAACTGCCCTGCACCACCACTACTATGTAGGAAGCATGCAGGTTAACCTGACTCCCGCCAGTCCTGAGGATGCACCATCAATTTTCTGATTTTTGTTCCCTGGGTTGGTGTAGCATATTCCTGTACAGCGTCTTATTTCTTATCTTCTAGACAACCAGGCTCTCCCACCAGAGACCTATCAAAAATCTTCTCCATTAGTAGCTGAGCAGTAATGTCTTCTGGCCAGGAAGTGGTGAACTAGGAAATGTGAGCTAAGCTAGAGTCTTGTGATGTCAGGTCAAAGCAGTGGAAATATTCCGCCATTAATCATGTTCATTTACTGGGCTTTGCCAGAGCTGCTGCTCCTTTCCCAGCTGGATACGGTTAACTTCTGGATGGTATAAATAGCTGGCTCATCATGTGAGCGCTCAGCCCGTCTCTCTTCCTTTTGGATGTTTTGTGTACTCTACAGCATTTATGTGATCTCGTGACATCTCTAGAATTCTTGGCAGCATAGGTAACTGGACACGGCTGCACGAAAGGCTTTTCTCGCTGCTGTCTTTCTTTGTTGTTAGCAAAGAAGGAAATGCATGTTAATATGACACAAGTAATTTTACGCCATTTCTAGAGCCAGGCGTATTCCAGTCATCCTTGTCTTTAGCCAGTATTAGGATCCTGTCGATACGTTGGTTGGCACATCAAGTGGTTTCCTGGTAGACCCCATTTAAATCTGCCCTGCTAATGGATGGTTGGTGATCGGCTTCTTCCAGAATTACATATACTTTATCATTTGTTAAGGAGATTTACCAAAATCCGCCTCCTGTTTTATATAAACGCTACAGTCAAACAAAATTCCCTCCTGTGAGAAAGTCTTAAAGGGAATCTGTCACTAGCATATTAGCAAAAAATTTTTTTTATAACTCCATGTGTAATAAAGTACCTTATTTCCATGTGTCTTGTTCTTTTTATTCTGTGTCTTGTCATTTCTTAAAAAAAACGCTTTTTATGATATGCAAATGAAGCTGTAAGGAGCCCAGAGGGGCGTTATTCTTTGTCCACGGTGCCCAGGAACGCCCCTCTGAAGTGCCGTGCCCGCCTAAATTTGAAAACTAAGAACTCCTCCAAGATCGCCTAAATCAACGAGGCTAAGTGCTGCTCCCCCCCCCCCCAGCACCGCGCTCTGCGGCAAACACCCCCGATTGCCTGCGCGATGATAAGACGACTGAGGGCAACAGCTTCAACAGCATCACTGTGCATGCGCCGATCCCAGTGACATGTTCGCTGTTTCCTCAGCCAGCTGAAAGCTGTTGCCCTCAGTCGTCTTATCATCGCGCAGGCGCAGGCAATCGCCGGCACTGCGCCTGCGCGGGATTTCGGATGCGGGCGAGAGGAGGATCGGGGGTGTTTGCCGCAGAGCGCGGCGCTGGACGGGGGAGCACTTAGCCTCGCCTCTGGGAGGCGATTTAGGCGATCTTGGAGGAGTTCTTAGTTTTCAAATTTAGGCGGGCACGGCACTTCAGAGGGGCGTTCCTGGGCACCGTGGACAAAGAATAACGCCCCTCTGGGCTCCTTACAGCTTCATTTGCATATCATAAAAAGCGTTTTTTTAAAGAAATGACAAGACACAGAATAAAAAGAACAGGACATATGGAAATAAGGTACTTTATTACACATGGATTCATTTAAAAAAAATTGCCTAATATGCTAGTGACAGATTCCCTTTTAAGCAAATGTGGACCCTTGTGTCAGGCACGCTATGAAGTCCAATCGGTGCCATGCACTATGAGTAGATATGTTAAAATTTCTACCAAAATTTCTGCCCATACGCTTTCGATGGCTGTCAGTCAAATGTCCAGCCCAGTGTGCATGTGTCGACAGCCGTCTGATCCTTTTTACCCCAACATCTGCTCGTCTGGACACCTTCATACACTGGAAATGCTGGGTTCGGCTGACTTTCTTTTAATGTATATGGGCACCTTCTGAGTTTTTTTACTGAGTAGGGTGGGGGGAGAGCAGTACACATAACAAAGAAAACCGATTGTAGATTTTACCAAGGAAATGTGTGACCAAAAATGTTATGTCAGTTAAAACCAGATAGATACACATATCCTTTTTTCCTAATCCGTTTTTATCTGATTACATAGTCCTTTTATTCTATTTCCTGAACATGATTATGGAGGTGGCCATCTTGTCTGAGCTGTTCTTAACAACATTGGCCACATGGGCCATAGACACAATGGTCAGGAGGGGGCCTCATTGACTTCTATGGGAGAGTTATCTAGGCATGCTCTGTGATCTGTGCAGAGATCAGGAGAAGAGATGATCTCTGACAATCACTTAATGTCGATGGTGTATCATGTCTTATTTGTACACAGAGCTGATATCATTACAGGCAGGATTAGAATGCCATATAAGCAGGTAACTGCAGTAAAGTGATCTGTACAGACCAAGAAGTGGTGTCTGTTATTAGGCTTAGTGTCCAGTGTGAAAACGACAGGATTTTATGGTTTTGTTTAACTATAGATATTGATATGAAAAATTAAAAATAACATCACCAAAAATTATTTAAAATGTGATTTAAACCTTTAAAAGTGGACAGGGGTCGTAGTAGGGCTCAAATAATAGAACATGTAGCATACTTCACTGGTACAAAACGATGTGTACTGTGATTACTTCCCTTTTCTACTTCTGGGATCGCAAATTCAGAAAATAAAACTGTGAAAAATAGAGCATAGAGAGGGCCCTAGTTCTCTCACATTTCCTTATGCACTTTGTTAGAACACAGTCCAAGCAGATCTATATAAAAAAAAATTGGAAAGACCAAGGCTGGGTTAGTAACATAGTACATAAGGCCGAAAAAAGACATTTGTCCATCCAGTTCGGCCTGTCATCCTGCAAGTTGATGCCAGAGGAAGGCAAAAAAACCCTGTGAGGTAGAAGCCAATTTCCTCACTTTAGGGGAATAAAAATTCCTTCCCGACTCCAATCAGGACAATCAGAATAACTCCCTGGATCAACGATCCCTCTCTAGTAGCTATAGCCTGTAATATTATTACACTCCAGAAATACATCCAGGCCCCTCTTGAATTCCTTTATTGTACTCACCATCACCACCTCCTCAGGCAGAGAGTTCCATAGTCTCATTGCTCTTACCGTAAAGAATCCTCTTCTATGTTTGTGTACAAACCTTCTTGCCTCCAGACGCAGAGGATGTCCCCTCGTCACAGTCCTGGGAATGAATAGATGATGGGATAGATCTCTGTACTGACCCCTGATCTATTTATACATATTAATTAGATCTCCCCTCAGTCGTTTTTTTTTTTCTAAAGTGAATAACCCTAAAATCTTTCTGGGTACTGTAGTTGCCCCATTCTAGTTATTACTTTAGTTGCCCTCCTCTGGACCCTCTCCAGCTCTGCTATGTCTGCTTTGTTCACTAGAGCCCAGAACTGTACACAGTACTCCATGTGTGGTCTGACTAATGATTTGTAAAGTGGTAGGACTATGTTCTCATCACGGGCATCTATGCCCCTTCTGATGCAAACCATTATCTTATTGGCCTTGGCAGCAGCTGCCTGACATTGGTTTTTGCAGCTTAGTTTACTGTTTATTAAAATTTCTAGATCCTTTTCCATGTCAGTGTTAGGGCTCTTTCACACCTGCGTTATTGTCTTCCGGCATAGAGTTCCGTCGTCGGGGCTCTATGCCGGAAGAATCCTGATCAGGATTATCCTAATGCATTCTGAATGGAGAGAAATCCGTTCAGGATGCATCAGGATGTCTTCAGTTCCGGAACGGAACGTTTTTTGGCCGGAGAAAATACCGCAGCATGCTGCGCTTTTTGCTCCGGCCAAAAAAACTGAAGACTTGCCGCAAGGCCGGATCCGGAATGAATGCCAGTCCGAGCATTCTGATTTTATATACTAACCTTTATGTGGTACAGTGTCAAATGCTTTGGAGAAGTCCAGATACCTGACATCCATTGATTCACCGCTGTCAAGTCTAGAACTTACCTCCTCATAGAAGCTGATTAAATTAGTTTGACATGACCGATCCCTCACAAAGCTATGCTGATATGGCGTTATTTGCTTATTTCCGTTAAGATGCTCTAACATAGCATCTCTCAGAAAACCTTCAAACAGTTTACCCACAACAGATGTTAAACTTACCGGCCTATAGTTTCCAGGCTCTGTTTTTGGACATGATGTTTTTGTCTTACGTTTAAGGCTACTTTCACACTGGCGTTTCTGGGTCCGCCTGTGAGATCCGTTTCAAGGCTTTCACAAGCGGCCCCAAACGGATCAGTTTTGCCCTAATACATTCTGAATGGATAAGGATCAGTTCAGAATACATCAGTTTGCCACCGTTCAGCCTCCATTTCGCTCAGGAGGCGGACACCAAAACGCTGCTTGCAGCGTTTTGATGTCCGTCTGACGAAACTGAGCCAAACAGATCCGTCCTGACTTACAATGTAAGTCAATGGGGAAGGATCTGTTTTTACTGACACAGTATGGTGTAATCGAAAACGGATCCGCCTCCCATTGACTTTCAATGTAAGTCAAAACGGATCCGTTCATGAACAAACGGTAATGCAAACGGATCCATTCTGAACAGATACAAGCGTTTGCATTATAGGTGCGGATCCATCTGTGCAGATACCAGACGGATCCGCACCTAAACGCAGGTGTGAAAGTAGCCTAATGTTAAACGGACGCTGCAGACAGATGCCATAGTCGTATCCATCATCGCAAAGTTCCATAAAAAATAACAAAAAACAACATATAAGTTAGGCTGCGTTCACACTTCAATTATTTGGATCAGTTATTGTGAGCCAAAACCAGTAGTGAAGCCTTCACCTAGATCAGGTGTAATTATTTGATCTGCACCTCTTCTGTGTTTTTGACCCACACCTGGTTTTGGCTCACAATAGCTGATCACATAACTGAAGTGTGAACGCAGTCTTTAAGGGGTTTTCTGAGATTTTTATACTGGGTAGGTCTGTGATGGCTAACCTTCGGCACAACTGCAAAAAAAGGGGGTCAGTCAGCACATCCCATAGCGCAGGTGCACGTCGCCATGGCTAGAAAAACAAAGAAAAAAATACAATGCAGCAGCACTCTGCAAACCAAATAACGTACAATAATGCCATAGTTATAGAAGATATTCTGGTGCTAATACTATGCTTATTTTGTAAATTGAGATTCTTGGCAAAAACATTTTGTTCAAAAATTTTGGAGGCCCATCTGCCAGCACCCAGGCGATCTCTATAAGACAGGAACCTAACACTAAATACTACCTGTTATGTGCCATACTGGCCACCATAAAAATCAGGGAATGCAGGTGCCACATGCATGCTGGATCCATTCTGCCTTTTACAATTTTTAGTGCCATAATGGCATCTATTAAATCCAGGGAATGCAGGTACCAACATGCATGCTGAGCCCACTCTATACCTCTCCTGGTGCCAGACTGCTTCCAGTTAATGCAGGGAGGGCAGGCTATAGCTTTTTACTTGCACTAATTAAAATCAGCTTATGGGGCAGACAGGCTGGTCACGGGTGCAAGACTAACTGGAGTCAGCCACACCTCTGGTACAAACTGCAAAGAAAAAGGGGGTCAGTCAGCACATCCCAATGCGCAGGTGCGCGCTGCCATGGCTAGAAACACGAAGAAAAAAAGCACAATGCAACAGCACTCTGCAAACACAAGTAAAGTACAATAATGCCATAGTTATAGAAAATATCCTGGTGCTAATGCTTCACTTATTTTGTAAATTTAAGATTCTTTTTGTATCCCAGTGATGACTAACCTCCGTCACTCCAGCTGTGGTAACACTACAACTCCCAAGATGCACACTTGCTTGGCTGTTCTCAGGGACCCCCGCCAATCAGCTGTTTGAGAAGGCGGCGGCGCTCCTGTGAGCAGCCTTCTCACAACTTTTCCTAAGCCAGTTCTCACAATTTCATGTGTCACGTGGCCTAGGTGCAGCCCAGCCCCATACAGGTGAATGGGGCTGAGCTGCGATACCAAGCACAGCCACTACTCAGTGTAAGGCTGTGCCTTATAATACAGCTGATCAGAGGGGGTACCGAGTGTGGGACCTCCACCGATCAGATACTGATGACCTATCCAGAGGATTCCAGAAAGTGGAGTAGGTGGTTGAGGAGGCGGTAGACGTGGTGGTGTAGGTGGAAGGGGCAGTGGAGGAGGAGGAGATAACCAAGACTGTTTGTTTTTGTTTTGTTTTTTACTTTATTTATTTCTTATGAATTTGGGAAGGCCCCAAAACATTGGGAAATGAAAAAGAGAACGCAAAGAGAAAGTGCGCTGGAGTATAACAGTGGCTTGGTACGGCCGGTATACATGCCCATTCAGCACCAGGCGATCCTGTGGGATCCATGCCTGGTTCATTTTAATTAACGTGAGCTTGTCCAAGTTGACTGTGGACAGACGGCTGCGCTTGTCTGTGATGACGCCCCCACCGTGCTAAACACATGTTCGGACAATACACTTGCCGCAGGGCAGGCCAGCACCTCCAAGGCGTAAAGGGCAGGCACAGGCCATGTGCCCAATTTGGAGACCAAGAAGTTGAATGGGGCAGACCCATCAGTCAGTACGTGTAGGCGTGTGCACACATACTGCTCCACCATGTTGGTGAAATGCTGCTTTCTGCTAAGACGTTCAGCTGGTGGTGCTGGTTATTGTGGCGTGCTGACAAAGCTTTTCCACATGTTGGCCATGCTAACCCTGCCTTCTGTGGTGCTGGCGGTGCCCCAGCTGCATTGGCGACTTCTTCCTCCTTCTCTGCCTTCGCCTTGTGCTTCCACTGAGACCCCACCCCCCACTGTCAGGTGGGAATGCCATGAGCAGCGCGTCTACCAGCATGCGCTTGTACTAACACATCTTCCGAACATGCTCCAGTGACGGACTTAAGGACGGCATGTTGTCCTTATAGCAGGAAACCAGCAGGGTGGCCACCCAGTAATCAGCACTGGTTACAATGTGGGCAACTCCGTTCGTTGCTCAGGCACTACAGCATGTAGTCGCTCATGTGTGCCAGGCTGCCCAGATGCAACAACAAGCTGTCCTCTGTGGGAGGTGTATCGTCCTCTGTATCCCCCCAGCCACGCTCCAGTGATGCCCATGAGCTGCTTTGGGTGCCACCCTGCTGTGAACACTGTTTATCATCATCATCCTCCTCTTCCTCCAGAACTGTGTCCTGGCTGGACAGTTGTGTACCTGGCCTCTGCTGGTGCAGGAACCCACCCTCCGAGCCACTTGCGATTGACTGGCCTGATAACCGTGGAAATGATCCCTCTTCCTCCTGTGCCACATCCTCTGCCATCATCGCCTGAAGCGTTTTTTCAAGGAGACCTAGAAGTAGGATAGTAACGCTGAGGACGGCATCATCGGCACTGGCAGTGTTGGTGGAGTACTCGAAACAGCGCAACACGGCACACACGTCCTGCATGGAGGCCCATTCGGTGGTGGTGAAGTGGTGCTGTTCCGCAGAGCGACTCGCCTATGTGTGCTGCAGCTGAAATTCCACTATCGCCCGCTGCTGCTTGTGCATGGTGGAGCTCCACCTTGTGAGTACGTCGCATATGAGGTGGTGAGCGGGAAGGCTGAAGTTACGCTGCAGCAGCTCTGACATATCGGGGTAATTTTTCAGGAACCTCTGCACCACCAAATTCAGCACATGCGCCAGGCAAGGGTTGTGCGTCAAACCAGCTAGGCCCAGAGCTGCTATGAGATTTTGCCCGTTATCGCACACCACCAGGCCGGGCTTGAGGCTCAGTGGCACCAACCACTCATCAGTCTCTTGTTCAATGCCTGTCCACAGCTCCTGTGCGGTGTGTTTTTTTTTCCCACAAATAGCCTGCTGTCATTTCCCTCTGGCTGTGCTGAAATTGGTCGTGAAGGTCCGAGGCTGGATTCAGACCTGAGCGTTTTACAGCGCGTTCCTACGCGCTGTAAAACGCTTAACAGGCAAGAACCAATGATTCCCTATGGGAATGGTTCTCACCTGAGCGTTTTACAGCACGTACGATCGCGCTGTAAAACGCCCGACGCCCCAAGAAATACAGGAGCTTCTTTGGGGCGTCTTGTCACGCGTCCCCGTACATAGACTTCAGCGGGAACGCGCGACAATGGGCGTTCGCTTGTCTCTGTATGCGCGATTGCAAACGCCCGTACAATCGCGCATACAGAGCGTACGTTCAAGTACGCTCAGGTCTGAACCCAGCGTTATGCTGACCAGATGGCGGCTGGGAACCACATACTGCCCATGGGCTGTAGGTGCCAACGCTGCGCTTTCAGCTGGGGACCGGGTGGAAGACAATGTGAAGGAACTGGAGGCACTGTGAGCCACCCAATCTACTACCGCTTCTACTTGTTCTGGCCTCATCATTCATACACCAGTATTCGGACCTACAAAATAAGGCCTCATGCACACAATCGTTGTTGTGTCCCGTGTCTGTTGTTCCGTTTTCCGTGATTTTCTGCGGACCCATTGAAAGTCAATGGGTCCGTGGAAAACTCGGCTAATGCACCGTTTGTCATCCACGTCCGTGATCCGTGTTTCCAGTCTGTCAAAAAAATATGACCTGTCCTATTTTTTTCACGGACAACGGTTCGCGGACCCATTCAAGTCAATGGGTCCGTTATCCGTGTCCGTTTTTTTCCTATCATTTGCAAGGCAAACTTGACTTAGATTTTTTTTCACTTTCCTTCATGTCTGGTGATCCTCCAAAAATCAAGGAAGACACACGGAAACGGAAACTGATCACGGAACAACGGAACCCCGTTTTGCGGACCGTGAAAAAATACTGTCGTGTGCATGAGGCCTAACGCTGAACGTTCTGTCGCCTATGTGCACCTGAGGAAGGTGTTTCATTTGGGGCATGTAGCTGGCACAGATCAACCACATCCTCTCCCTGCAACAGGAGCTCCACCAACACCAGCAGCACCACGACCAGGGCCACGTCCCTTATTTGATGCTCTCCTCATTCATTGAGGTCACCCACCGAACTAACAGATGGATTAACAATATTAACTTCCCTGTCACTGATGTAGTGCAGGTGTACCTCACACCAAAAATGGGTACATGTCACCCACCAATCTAACAGATGTATTAACTATATTAATTTCCCTGTCACAGACAGATTAACTATTATATTTTTTGTGTCAGGGGTACAAAGATGGTGCATTGCACCTACAAAAAAAATTGCTACAGGTCACCCACAGAATTAACAGCCAGATACATTTTTATATTTTTGTGTCAGAGGTACAAAGCTGGCGTATTGTACCCAAAAAAAAATCACTATAGGTCACCCACAGAATACATAGGAGATGAGATTCCTAACACTCTCCGTCCCTTCAGCTGCCTGCTTCCTGTCCCTGCACTACTCAGAGCTGATGGGCTGTGCTACACGTGATCCTGCTTGTATAGAGGCTGGGTCACATGATGCACCGGCCAATCACAGCCATGCCATTACTAGGCATGGCTGTGATGGCTTCTAAATGCCCACAGCTTAAAAACGTATTGATTGGCTGCCCTGCAGCCTTTCAACAAGCTTTATTAAATGCTCCAACCTAAACTTTTGCAGCAAAGTACTTTGCAGTTCGGGTTCGCTCAACACTAAACATAACTTGATGTGAACTCAGCCTTAGGCCTCATGCACACGACCGTTTTTTTAAGGTCCGCAAAAACGGGGTCCGTAGGTCCGTGATCAGTGTCTGTTTTTCCTTCCGTGGGTCTTCCTTGATTTTTGGAGGATCCACGGACATGAAGGAAAAAGTAGTTTTGGTGTCCGCCTGGCCGTGCGGAGCCAAACGGATCCGTCCTGACTTGCAATACAAGTCAATGGGGACGGATCCGATTGACGTTGACACAATATGGTGCAATCCGTCCCTCATTGACTTTCAATGTAAAGTCAGGAGTCCCTATTATACCATCGGATTGGAGTTTTCTCCAATCCGATGGTATATTTTAACTTGAAGCATCCCCATCACCATGGGAACGCCTCTATGTTAGAATATACCATCGGATTTGAGTTACATCGTGGAAACTCAGATCCGACAGTATATTCTAACACAGAGGCGTTCCCATGGTGATGGGGACGCTTCAAGTTGAATATACTACGAACTGTGTACATGACTGGCCCCTGCTGCCTGGCAGCACCCGATCTCTTACAGGGGGCTGTGATCCGCACAATTAACCCCTCAGGTGCCGCACCTGAAGGGGTTAATTATGCGTATCATAGCCCGCTGTAATAGATCAGGGGCTGCCTGGCAGCAGGGGGCAGACCCCCCTCCCTCCCCAGTTTGAATATCATTGGTGGCCAGTGTGCGGCGCCCCCCCTCCCTCCCTCTATTGTATTATCATTGGTGGCCAGTGTGCGGCATCTGAAGGGTTAATTGTGCGGATCACAGCCCCCTGTAAGAGATCGGGTGCTGCCAGGCAGCAGGGGGCAGTCATGTACACAGTTCATAGTATATTCTAACTAGAAGTGTCCCCATCCCTATGGGAACACCTCTATGTTAGAATATACTGTCGGATCTGAGTTTTCACGAAGTGAAAACTCAGCTCTGAAAAAGCTTTTATGCAGACGGATCTTCGGATCCGTCTGTATGAAAGTAACCTACGAACACGGATGCCAATCTTGTGGGCATCCGTGTTTTTTCACTGACCCATTGACTTGAATGGGTCCGTGAACCATTGTCTGTTAAAAAAATAGGACAGGTCATATTTTTTGACGGACAGGAAACACGGATCATGAAGGCGGATGACAAACTGTGCATTTTCTGAGTTTTCAACGGACCCATTGAAAGTCAATGGGTCCGCAGAAAATCACGGAAACGGAACAACGGCCACGGATGCACACAACGGTCGTGTGCATGAAGCCTTATTCAGACCGAAAAACTACAGTTGACATCTCCATAAGATAGGGATGGTCAGCCTAAAGTAATCTCAGGGAACCACATCTGCTAAAACAGAACTAGTCAATCAATCTACAGTAGCCTTTTAAGGGATTTTCTAGGCTAATGATATTGATGACCCAGCTTCCTCAGCTCTGCTCTCATTCCCTTGAATGGGAGATAACATGCAAAAACCCAGCACAGCCACCACACTTTCAGTGTGTTCCCAGTGGTAGTTCCAACACATGCAGGTAACTGGTGATGGGTGTCAGACCTCCACCGATCTGATATTGATAACCTTTCTTGAGGATAGGTCATCAATATCATTACCCTGGAAACCCCCTTTGAGAGCCACATCCTATAAGTGGTTAGTCAATCAACATTAACTTTAAAAAGGTTGTCTGCTGTATAAGAACTTGTTCCTAAAGGTACGGCCTGCTTTAAAATAATATGTGCTGAAGCTGGTAGCGGCTCAATTGAGACTGGACAACCCCTTAAAGGGAACCTGTCATCAACTTTGTGCTGCCCATACTAACGGCAGAATAAAGTAGAGACCGGTGAGCTGATTTCAGCGTTCTGTCGTTTAAAAGTTAATAGTAAGTGGTTGCCGAGAACCAACATCACATTCATTGCAGACTGGGCCTGGAAAAGAGTCCTGGCCACCTGAGAAGAGTCCTGGTTATTCATGAATTCCTGCTCTCCTGCCACCCGCTGATGACTGACAGGCTTCTACCTAGTTTTCTCTCTTTCTCTCTAGGAGAGAACTGCCAACCATCAGCAGACGGGTGAGAGAGCAGGAGATTAGGAATAACCAGGACTCTTCTCAGGTAGATTTGACTCCTTTCAAGGCCTGGGCTGCAATGATTATGATGCTGGTTCTCAGCAACCATTTACTATTAGCTCATGAGTGCCACTCCACTGAAATCAGCATTTCTGTCACTACTGTATACTGCCCTCAGTGAGATCAGCATACAGTTGATGACAGGTTTCCTTTAAGAGCCGCCTAACAGGGATAGACAGTCATTCTGCGGTATATTCTAAACCATATCTCATAACACGTGGATAGTCCGTCAATCTACAGTAGACCTTAGAAGCCATTGAAAAAAAATAAAAAGTTAGAGAACCTCCATACATTTCTACCAATATTGACTACTTGGCTACCGGTATTTGTTTAGCCCAGTTTAACCTCAATGTATATTACAAATTTTCTCCCCCCACAAAAAAAAAGTACTCAAATACATTATTCTGTGGTGTGTTATTAGGATAACTAATTGTATGATTTCTTTCTCAGGAACTTGTAAAAGTTTTGCAGCAATCCTTGAAGTCATCGCAGTATGATAAGTACTTTACCACACCGTTCAGTGATGAGCTTTCAAAAGACCATGTTTACTTGCTCCAACAAAAAGATGATCACATTCGAGATTTGAACGACATTCTGGAGAAACAGACTTTGGAGAAGGATGGTCTTCAGCAGGAAATTGAGAAACTGAAATGCAGCGTTCAGCAAATGCAAGAACAGCTCAGCATGATGATTGAAACAATTCAAGCAAAAGATGAAGTCATTATCAGGCTATCCAGGCAGATCAGCGACTATGAGGAATCTTCGCCATCATCTGGTAGCACTTCAGACTCCCCTGTTCAGAAAGATCTAGAAGAGCTGAGCCGGTTACGAGTAAGTGCCTTTGTACATACCGTGGACATGCACAAAAGAATTCCTTTCTTCTGTTAGAGGCGCTGATTATTTCCAGATGCTTATTCCTTCTGTACGCAAGCATTAAAAAGCACAGTCTGTGCGTACTTGGTAAACGATACCCTAGCATTTACCAAAGCTTGGGTAATATTTTGGTAAATGGCACAACCAGCTCTGACCTGTGGGGATTTGCTCTGGTAGTTGGGATAAGCGGGTGCAGTACAGAGGCAAAGTACAAGTTCGTAATTCAAATGTCGGTATTTATTCACTCATAAGGTCAAACAAGAACACTCTTTGCAGGGTTGGTGTTTGTTCACACCGAGTAGAAAGTTTGTGCATAACAAAAACGTCACCTTGTCGGCAGTTCTGCCCCCAGCAGTCTAAATGCAGGCTTTAGGTGGCCTGCTCTCCCAACACACAGGTCTCAGCATTTCAGACCAGCACAGGACTCAGTTCCAACACCGGCGATTACCAGAGCTCCTCTGTCAGAGAGAGGTAATCACTCCCAGCTGACACTCCCGGCTATTTTTTTTTAATAGGCCAGTCAACCCGGCCTGGAACGTGGGGAGTAGTCACCCACCCAGCACTTTTGACTACTCCCAGTATGAGCCAGTCCGGATCAGCTATACAGTTATACTAAAATAGCAAAGTGTCAATCAGCATTAGCTGCCGCTGACACCTGAAAATACCGGCTCTTACTTCACCGAGGCCAGGAACCTCGGTGACACATACCCTCCGTCAACGACAGACCCTTGCGCCTTCCTACACCACATATGAATGTTGGTAACAGAACACTGGAGAAACACAATCTCGCAAAGAAATCAGTGCTGTTCTTACATTTCTAACTACTCTATAAACCATTGTTATGTATGATTATAGTCAATGCTGAAAATAGACTAAGGCTAGTTGCACATAGCGGCGGCGATCCGGCAGCCTGTGGTGGCAGGTAGTTTGTAAGGCTCCGTCCAGCCCCATTCACTATAATGGGGACCAGGTGGAGATCCAGCCGCATTCCGTCAAATATGCCAAGTACGGACCGGAACAAAACCGCTGCCGGATTGCCGCCACTAGTGTGCCCTCCGGCAATGGGCTTGTGTTCATAATGAAACATGCTGGCATCTCCCACTCTTTGAATCCAAAGCCCAAAATACTATGAGGACTTCATATATGGCCCTTAACTCCATGATTCAGCCAGAGCAGGATCAAGGGTCCTGCACACACAAACATGCCTTTTTTCATTTGTGGCTTGGAGATAGGAGAAATACCATGGCTGAGCAGCGCTCTCGTGTGCCGGATCACTCATGCCAGATCATTATGTTGGGAGTAGGCAGTTGCAGAATACAAATGCACCTTCTGGGTCTGCACGCAGCATTACTGATGTAAACTGACAGTGGAGAGGGGCATACATCCAACACAATGAGGAAGATAAGGCAAATGGTTTGCCTCAGCCTCCACTTGTAAAAATTGCTTCTCAGTCTGGGATTTTTTTTCCAGACCATGTATAGAATATAGGCCTATATAGAGTTTGCCGCTATAGTTGAAGCAGAAAGGTTATATAGGTCGTCATGCACAGGGCCATATCTGTAATGATATCACCTCTGTGTACAGATAAGACAGAATGGTGGACATTCACAGTAGGTGATTGTCAGAGCTTATCTCTTCTCCTGATCTCTGCACAGGTCACAGAGCATGCCTAGATAACTCTCCCATAGAAGTCAATGAGGTCCCCTCCTGACCATTGTGTCTATGGCCCATGGGGCTGCTGTAAAGCAACTTTTTTTAAAAATGCTTTTAAAATGCTGTTAAGAACAGCTCAGGCAAGATGGCCGGGGCCATGTTCAGGAAATAGAATAAAAAATTCTGTAATCGGAAAATAAAAACGGATTTGAAAAAAAGATATGTGTATCTATCAGGTTTTAACTGACAGATAACTTTTTTGGTGACACATTTCCTTTAAACCACAACAGCATATTAGTACATCACTGTAAGTCAGTAGGTAGGCCTCAGCGACGTACTATTAGGCCCCTTTCACACGAGTGAGAATTCCATGCGGGTGAAATGCGTGATGCAAACGCATTGCGCCCACACGGAATCCGGACACATTCATTTAAATGGTTCTGTGTACATGAACGGTGGTTTTCACGCCTCCCTTTTGCGTTGCGTGAAAATCACAGCATGTTCTATATTCTGCGGTTTTCACGCAGCGCTGGCCCCATAGAAGTGAATGGGGCTGCATGAAAATCGCATCCACAAGCAAGTGCGGATAAGATGCGATTTTCACGGAAGGTTGCTAAGAGATGTTGTTTGTAAACATTCCGTTTTTTATCACGCGCGTGAAAAACGCAGTGAATCGCATTGCACCCGCGCAATAAAAACTGAACGAGATAGCAAACAAAACTGAATGGCTTTGTTTGCAAAATCGCGCAGTTTTCACTGAACGCATCCGGACACGCTTGTCTGTAAGGGGCCTTACAGTGCTGTATTGGTGCGGGGTTAGGATCTATGTGAGGTGTATTAGATTATTGGCACTTGCTGCTGGGATCACTATTAACTCTGATCCCAGTAGTTTAACCCTGTGAGTGCGAAGCTAAAAATATATATTATTTTTTATGAAACCTAACAAAAACTATATAAATTATACAAATTTGGTATCATTGTAATCGCACTGACCTATAGAAAATGTAACTTTTCATTTTACCACACCATGAATGCTGTAAAAACGAAGCCCATATAACAATGGCACAATTTTTTCCGGCTTCCGAATACATTGTATAGAATATTAAATGGTGCCATCAGAAAGTACAACTTGTCCATAAAAAAAAAACTCTCATCATTCTGGGTTTTGTAAGGCGGGTAGTAAAAAAAGATAAGGCAAAGGCTACTTTCACACTAGCTTAAGTTTTCCGGTATTGAGATCCGTCATAGGGGCTCAATACTGGAAAAAAACGCTTCAGTTTTAAACTGAACAGAACGGAATGCTCCAAAATGCAACCGGATCTGTTCATAACGGATGCAGACGGTTGTATTATTAGTAATGGAAGTGTTTTTGCGGAACCCTGCCGGATCCAGCAAAAACGCTAGTGTGAAAGGAGCCAAAAATGGACATTGTCAGCAAGAAGGGGTTAAATATTAGAAATAGGAGTTTGTCTGTTATGTTCCTTAATTCCTCTAGAACTCAGGGTTCACTGCCTTTTGAATCTGGTGATTTGCCTATTTTAGTGTTTTGTTTTTTTAGGCAGCACTGTACTTCTTTCTGGATTAAGTGGATGAAATTTAATTGGAAATGTATATTTTTCTTAATAATGTCCTTTGTCATTGGAATTTCCATAATTTATACAATAGGAGGTATTCTTGACCATAAAACCATCCTTTGTATTAACACGATGTTACAACTGAGAGAGAGCAGATGCATTTGTGAGGAGGCACATTTACACAATAACTATGACAAGCATTGTGCATTCACATGGATCTGAACTGCCTTTACACGAGGATACACACATTGACATGCTGAGTTGTATGTACAGTAACATGGTTTGTAACGCTGAAAAAAGACTGCAAAGTTGATCCAGGGGAAGGCAAAAACCCCTCCTGAGGTAGAAGCCAATTTTCCTCATTTTAGGGGAAAAAAATTCCTTCTCGACTCCAATCGGGCAACAAGAATAACTCCCTGGATCAACAACCCCTCTCTAGTAGCTATAGCCTGTAATATTATTACACTCCAGAAATACATCCAGGCCCCTCTCTAGTAGCTATAGCCTGTAATATTATTACACTCCAGAAATACATCCAGGCCCCTCTTGAATTCCTTTATTGTACTCACCATCACCATCTCCTCAGGCAGAGAGTTCCATAGTCTCACTGCTCTTACCGTAAAGAATCCTCTTCTATGTTTGTGTACAAACCTTCTTTCCTCCAGACGCAGAGGATGTCCCCTCGTCACAGTCCTGGTGATAAATAGATGATGGGATAGATCTCTGTACTGACCCCTGATATATTTATACATAGTAATTAGATCTCCCCTCAGTCGTCTTTTTTCTAAAGTAAATAACCCAAATTTTGATAATCTTTCTGGGTACTGTAGTTGCCCCATTCCAGTTATTACTTTAGTTGTCCTCCTCTGAACCCTCTCCAGCTCTGCTATGTCCGTCTTCCATGTTTAACAAGATCGAAGCAGTTTAGGCTATCCCTGAAGCAAGCCTTTCCTGATGGTAAAATGTCTGCCACCAACTTCATTTTGGTTCATCTGAATGAAAAATGAAGGTTCCTCGGTTCCTCCTTCTCACATGAGTGCAAGTTTCTCTTGTCCATGTTTCGCTTTCTGTTAGTATCACTTCTTTGTATCAAGGTGGGAGCTCCTTCGTATCCATCTATCAAGTAATGGAAGTTATGCTATTAATCTGTGATTTCTTAGTTTATTACAATGCATTTATGTCAATTGCTTGTTGTTCTTCACAGGACAGTTTACAAGGCTATAAAGCACAAAACAAGTTTCTCAATAAAGAAATACTGGAGCTTTCTGCCCTACGAAGAAGCACTGAGAAAAGAGAGCAAGAATTGGAAGCAAAGGTAGGTCTTCGATAAATGGTGGCAGAGGTCAACAAGTGTGGGTTCCCATTTACACATTGAGTGACTGTGCAGAGAATGTATCCATGTATTGTAGTTGCCTTGCTTCATGGCAGAAAGACATTCAAGGGTTCACGGTTTTTGGTGACATCGGATATCCTCCTCTATCTATTTACTATGGAGTGTCCTACAACACATAGGACACCTGTCTCTGACTCCATCGTTGTGGAACAGACCACATAGATATTGGAAGGGTTTTGACCAAACAATACACACACCCTTTCTTAATAAAAATTTATTGTGAGGCTTTTAAGAAATTCACTGCTTGGTATTTTATTCTGCAGTATTCCTAATCTGGAAGCCAAACTATGTCAGATAGAGAGCAAGTACCTTGTCCTCCTTCAAGAGATGAGAACGCCAGTGCGTTTGGATAGCCAAGGACCAGCCCAAGAGGTTGTGAATCAGTTGTTAGAGGATGCTCTAAAGGTGGAAACAGTTGAACACCCTGAACATATGTACGTCAGACCCCACACTATGAGGTATGGACTTTTTTGGTAGACAAAGCAGTTGTAAGTTCTAATATGCTGAAGCTTCCCTTGCATTGAGTGCTACCAGATTCCTGAGACATCTTTAAAACATTTTTTTAAGGGGTATTCTCTTCTCAGCCATGAATGAGAGTGAATGCCCATCTTATGCAATCGCCAGAGTGGCCAAAGTTGCAGGCTGTGCTACACTGTTCCCTTAAATACTTTGGAAGTTAAGAAGGAGCTATGGAAACAGCATAGCACAGTGAGCTACACTGTTTTATGAGCTCCTGAGATATGGAACAACCGGACTAGTGCATAAGATAGGTAATCACAGCTCAGTCATAAGCTTTTAGTTATTTTTATTGTATGTACACAACATAATGTATCCAAAAGTACATTTTGATTATGCAAAACCTAAGGGTACTTTCACACTACCGTTAGAGGAATCCGGCAGGCAGCTCTGTTACCGGAACTGCCTGCCGCATCAGATAATCCGTATGCAAACGAATACCATTTGTTTCCGGATCTGTCTGACAAATGCATTGAAATACTGGATCTGTCTCTCCGGTGTCATCCAGAAAAACTGATAGGGTATTTATTTTTTTCACATTTTGAAAGGTTTTCCACCGGATCTAAAATTAATACATTTCAATAGAAATGAATGCCAGGTCCGGCAATCAGGCAAGTGTTCCGGAATTTGGGCCGGAGAAAATACCGCAGCATGCTGCAGTATTTCTCTGGCCAAATACCGTAAAAGTGACTGAACTGAAGACCTCCTGATTAGTGTTGAGCGAACTTGTGTTTTAAGTTCGGCGTCTAAAGTTTGGGTTATCGGAGAATCGCGTTATGGATTCCGCTACCACGGACCACAACGGAATTCGGAATCCATATCCGGGATTCTTCGATAACCCGAAGCCGAACTTTTTAGACGCCGAACTTAAACCATAAGTTCTCTGAACACTACTCCTGATGCATACTGAACTGATTGCTCTCCATTCAGAATACATTGGGATAAAACTGATGCGTTTTTTTCCGGTATTGAGCCCCCAGGACGGGACTCAATATGGAAAACTTTAACGCTAGTGTGAAAGTACCCTAAGTTCTGAATCAAAAGATCTAGTAACATAGTAATATAGTTTATAAGTCCGGAAAAATACATCTGTCCATCCAGTTCAACTTGTTTATCTTGCAAGTCGATCCAGAGGAAGGCAAAAGAAAACTGTGGGGTAGAAGCCAATTTTTCTCACTTTAGGGGAAAAAAATCCTTCCCGCCTCCAATAAGGCAATCAGAATAAATCCCTGGATCAACGACCCATCTTTAGTAACTCTGACCTATAATATTACAAGCCAGAAATACATCCAGGACCCTCAATCTGAATCTATCATTTAAGTTACATACAATGAGAAGAGAAAGTGACACCCTTGAACACCTAAGACAGTGATGGCGAACCTATGGCACGGGTGCCAGAGGCGGCACCCAGAGCCCTCTCTGTGGGCACCCGCACTCTGGAAAAAGTCTATGGTGTACAATATGCCTTAGACTTTTTTTGCCATTCATCAGCGCAGGCGCACTATGAACAGCACAGGCAGCGCACTGAATGTAGGCCAGCTATTATAGCTAAATGATAAAGTACATAGAGGATATACTATATTGGACTGTAGTATTCAGGTTAAATTGCTTTGTTGACACTTTGCAATAAATAAGTGGGTTTTGGGTTGCAATTTGGGCACTCGGCCTTTAAAAGGTTCGCCATCACTGACCTAAGAGGTTTTGGTTCTGGAGAACCATAAAGAACAAAAAACATACTTTGTTTACGCTTCTGTTATAGGGCCACTGTGGTATTCATCCCATCACAGAAAGTTGTCTGTATAGATTTGAGCATTAGTGTGTGTTTGGAGCGTACATATTTCAGATTACTTTTCAGAATAAACTGTTGTATGTGTACATGAGGAGTAACACTGTATCTGGTTATGGTATGACTTGTATCCTACATTTTTCACCTCTGCAGGCTCCATCTCTATTTTTCAGTTGACCCAGAGCTAATGCGTGAAAGCAAGCTGCTGTGATGTCTCCCTTACATAGGCATTGCTGAGCAGTGTAGATGCGAATCCAGTACTTGTTACAGTAAAGCACTTACTAATAGTTGCAGCAGCATTTCTGTATGTGTCTCTCTGCTTCTCTCTCACTTGGCTCCTCCTCCCCCTTCCCTCTTCATAGACTTCTATTTGCAGCAGGAAATCTTATCCCTCAGTGAGCAGAGATGGATTTAGCAGTGAATTCGGACTGAGTGAACTCTTTAGGAGGAATGAGGAAAGGAACTCTGATTTGATATATTACAAAGTTTCTTATATTTGCCTTTAGTATTGATTTATGCAGAGTATGTATAAAGTACAGCGACCATTTAAGCAGATATTTAGATATACATCAAGTGCATACAATGTATTCTTTCAAGTGTGGATGTTCGCAGTCAGCTAATACAATAATTTTTTTCCATGTAGCAAGTATGATATATATGGATTCCAGATCATCCCTGAAGATGATGATGAGGAAAAACTGGTGGCAAGAGTAAGAGCCCTTGATCTCAAGTCTTTGTCTCTGTCAGAGAGCCAAGAGATTTCAACCGTGGTGAAGTGGGAAAACTATTTTGCCAGCACAGTAAATCGGGAGATGGTCCGCTCACCAGAGCTCAAGAGTCTTGTACGTAGTGGGATACCCCACCAACATCGTTCTAAAATGTGGAAGATGTTTGTAAACCTACATATCAAAAAACTAAAGGAAGCGACTTCTCCGGGATATTTCCAAAGTCTTCTCCAAAATGCTCTTGAAAAGCAGAACCCAGCATCCAAGCAGATTGAGTTGGACCTCATGAGGACACTTCCCAACAATAAGCACTACACCTCCCCCACCTCTGAGGGCATTCAAAAGCTTCGCAACATCTTGTTGGCTTATTCCTGGAGGAATCCTGATATTGGCTACTGCCAGGGATTGAATCGGTGAGGGGAGTTTATGCTTGGATTCACCTGTTCTTATGAACAATCTTTCACATCTTTGAAGTCGGAATAATATATTTTTGTAATTCACCAGTACATAGTTGTTAATATTGTAGCATATATTAGGTTTTGTAAAAAGCATATTGATCAGTCTTTATATGGTATATGTAAATGGTATGTTCTTTACATTTCAGGCTGGCTGCCATTGCACTTCTTTACCTTGATCAGGAGGATGCATTTTGGTGCTTGGTTACCATTGTAGAGGTGTTCATGCCACGGGATTACTATACCAAAACTCTACTGGGATCCCAGGTATCTGTGTGGAAAGCTAAGACACATGCAACAAAGTCATATTTCCAAATTTCCAACTCATTTATATAACTTCCTGCCAATATTTTGCAAGTACTACACATGCAGACACATAATATTACAAGGTTATGCTAAAATGCCTTTTAGCAGGCTCAAAGGGGTATTTCGATCCTCAGATACTTATGGTATATTGTACAGGATATGCCATAAATGTCTGGCAGACGCATGTCTGTAACCCGCACCTATCTCTAAAACTGGGTCCCCCAACCACATTCTGGTTGTTGGAGCTAAGGAAACTGCAGAGAGGGGTGTACCACACTTTTCATAATTCCCATTCACTTCTATTGCCTGCTCTGACAAAAATGTTGTTGTCGGAATAAGTGTTGGGGGAGGGGGTTATTAAATATGGCATTTAGCCTGATCACTATTCTTTTCACTGCAAGCCATGCAAATTTTAGATGTCTGCTGATATCTTGCAGGTGGATCAGAGAGTTTTTAAGGACCTGATGAGCGAGAAGTTGCCGCGTCTCAATGCTCACTTTGAGCAGCACAAGGTGGATTACACATTGATCACATTTAACTGGTTCTTGGTGGTATTCGTAGACAGCGTGGTTAGTGACATATTCTTTAGAATATGGGACACTTTCCTATATGAAGGATCCAAGGTAAGAGTACAGATTGTAAATGTTTAACCCTATTCTTTCTATTGTGACTCACGAGTACTTTGCTTTGGTTTGTACTTCTGTTCTTCACCATCTACATCTAAAGATATTTCTGTCTTTCCTTTCACCAATGCCTTTTGGACACTCAGAAGCAACTGTGGGGTTATTCGGTACTGGATAACCCAGGCAATGAATATTAGAAAGTGGGTTTCAGCAGCGACACCCCGGCTGATCAACTATTTCACAGGGTCGCGGTCCAGTGAGAGCAGTGTCCCTTTCATTCTTTACAAGGCACTACTATGTATTGTTAGTAGCTGCTGTGCCTGTTTTTGCATCTCAGTCCTATTCACTTGAATGGGACAAAGCTGCAGTAAACTGCAATATCAGGCACAGCGGTTACTAAAAGTACTGAGTTGTGCTTGGTAAAAAGCAATGTGTAGCAGGGGTGTTGTGTCAGACCCCCACTGATATAATATTGATAGGGAGCCATATATAGGGCCATCAGTTTTAAATATCTGTAAATAATAAATCAAGGCAACTGGACTTACTGTAGATTTCTTGAAAACGTTTCACTCGTTCTTCCAATGAGCTTTCTCAATTCTGAGTGACTGTACAAGAATTCTCTGGGAATAAATATGTAACTGAATCAACATCTGGTACTTATACCCAGCATGGGGTCAGAGGTCATTATACCCAGCATGGGGTCAAAGGTGTTGCTTCCATTATCCTAATTGGAGTCAGTAGGTGATGAATGACCTCACAGAAAAAGGTGTCAAGACAGCATTGTATGTGGCAGACAATAGATGTCTAACCCCCCCCCCCGCCTCTATTCAAGCTTGGCTTCTCCATTTTACGTAGATGGTCTCCGTCACACCTTCGTTTGTACCAATCGGCCTCCTTATCTAAAACACGTACTTGACTGTCTTCAAAGGTGTGACCTGTTTTTTTTAGATGTAAGTACACGGCTGAATCTTGACCAGAGGTTTTGGCTCTTCTATGCTGTGCCATACGCTGTACGCAGTCCAGTGCAATGAGGAATGCTCAGAACTATATATCGGCGAAACAAAATAACAACTACATCAGCGTATGGCTCAGCATAGAAGAGCCAAAACCTCTGGTCAAGATTCAGCCGTGTACTTACATCTAAAAGTAAACAGGTCACACCTTTGAAGACAGTCAAGTACGTGTTTTAGATAAGGAGGCCGATTGATACAAAGGAGGTGTGAAGGATGCCATCTACGTAAAAATGGAGAAGCCAAGCTTGAATAGAGGCGGGGGGGTTAGACATCTATTGTCTGCCGACATACAATGCTGTCTTGACACCTTTTTCTGGGAGGTCATTATCGCCTACTGACTCCAATTAGGATAATGGAATCAACACCTTTGACCCCATGCTGGGTATAATGACCTCTGACCCAATGCTGGGTATAATAACCAGATGTTGATTCAGTTACATATTTATTCCCAGAATTTTTGTACAATCACTCAGAATTGAGAGAGCTTGTTGGAAGAACGAGTGAAACGTTTTCAAGAAATCTACAGTACGTCCAGTTGCCTTGAGTTATTCTTTAGATATACCATGACCTGGATAAATGAGAACCTTCACAGACACATCAGTTTTAAAGATTTGTACAACCCACTTAACCTGACCGTGCACTAGCTGCTAGTCGACAGTTTTGGATGTTGCCCCTTCTCCCTCTTGGCCAGTCATCTGAGAGGGCTGTTTCATATACATACCACTTGTACAATCTACAGTCACCCTGAACAGTATTGTATTGGTTTGTCATGGTGACAGGATTCGCCCATCCTAAAAAGTGAGATATTTACTTCCCTGAGCATTGCATACCTTCACTTATGAATATGCTCCCCACCCCTTTCTGCAGTAATGTCCTCGAAGATCTCTTGCACCACACATGTCAGCCTGAAGTGACTACCCACAGAGATGTGGCTAGTTACTTCTCTTCTTTGCTAGGGGAGGTTCCTCCCCGCTGTGACAATCTCCATGTGCAACATGATATCATGAGAATTGGACTTCTCACAAGACCACGCTGTACTATAGCTTTCGACGGGTCAACGTCTCACTCAGACCGGAGTCGGACAACACCGCAGAGAAGAGCCCTCTCTGCAGCAGTGTGTACATTTCTATCATGTGATACAGCCAGACAAAGTACACATGAAAATGGAGCACACCAGAATAAGTAGATATGTTTATTAGATATATAAAAAATAAATGTAAGACTGTTAAAACCACTAAAATACATCAAACAAGGAGATACCGACAATAACAAACGGTACTCCCACAAGCACAGCGCACGCGTGTTGCCCCCAGCAGCTTTCTCAGGTTCTTATGTTACGTGTACATTTCCATTTATGTAATACTATTATTGTCTGTCCATACATTTAGGTCATTTTTCGTTTTGCACTGGGTCTGTTCAAATATAAAGAAGAGGAGATTCTGAAACTTCGAGACTCTACATCCATCTTTAAGTATCTGCGATACTTCAGCCGGACAATTCTTAATGCAAGGTGTGTTGAAATAACAGGGTATGCCAGGAAAGTACATGAACAGCAAATTCGTAGTGTCTGGACATAGATATACCATGGTAATGGCAGTGGTTATGGGTTTTTAAACCACTTTAATTACTTTGTTGCAGGAAATTGAGTAATATGGCCTTTGTGGATATGAATCCATTCCCTCTACGGCAGATCCGCAACCGCCGAACCTACCACTTGGAGAAAGTCAGGCTGGAGCTGTCCGAGTTAGATGCTATCCGTGCAGACTTTATACGAGAACGAGAGACAAATCCAGAGAGGCGAGATCTCATAAGTGATGATGATGAGGACAATTAGGGGAGACTGTCATCGTGGAGATCACTGAAAGAACTTGAGAAATAACGCTGGGCGTATTTCTATACTTATAGCAGTCTTCCTGTGGATAACCGTTTAGGATCAGTTTGCCAAGAAAATGATTGTAAATGTGGGTATCCGATTTTGAGATGAGAAAAGTGCCATTTGACCCTTTGTGGAGCATAATATCTCTGAATTTATATAGTGCCTGGGTGTGAAAGGGATACTAAACCTAAAGTCTCTCATTTTTAGGGCTTGTGCACACAGCCGTTGCCAGCCGTGCCCGTATTGTGGCCCGCAAACAGCTGGTCTGCTATATGCTGGCACCGGGCGTGTGCACCCCCACATCACGGATACTGACCTATTCACTTAAATGGGTCCGCAGTCCGGAAGGTCTGTGCAGAACGGAGGCACAGAACCCGACGGAAGCTCTACGGAGTGCTTCCGTGGGGTTTCTGTCCGTGCCTGCGCACCGCAAAATAATAGAACATATTCAATTTTTTTGACAGATCATGGACCCATTTAAATTGAATGGGTCTGGATCCATTGCAGCAGCCGCACGGATGGTGCCTGTGCATTGGGGACCGCAAATTGCCCTTAATTTGCTGTACAGTTGGACACAAAGTTGTTCCCTGTTAGCCATTCCAGGCATTAAAAAAGGCTGGATTTAGTGTTCTGCAGATAGTGTAGATAAAATGCTTGTTTTACGCACTGTTTTACGCTTCAAGAACGCTTGAAAACGGCTTCCTATTGGGCCATAGTTCACACGGACAAGTATTTTTATACTGCTGTTTCCCCAAAACACTTCAAGAATTGGCATATTAAGGGGGTCAATTATCAAACTGGTGTAAAGTAGAACTGGCTTAGCTGCCCATAGCAACCAATCAGATTCCACCTTTAATTTTCTAAAGGAGCTGTCTAAAATGAAAGGAGGAATCTGATTGGTTGCTATGGGCAGCTAAGCCAGTTCTACTTTACACCAGTTTGATAAATGGCCCCCTAAGTGTTTTAGAAGCAGATTTTTGCAAAATACACACCAATTTCTATTTGGTACGCATTTTGCAGGCGTTTACTCAACTTCTCTGTATTTAACTGCTTGCCATGTGAATGTAGCCTAAGGGTCCATTCCACACTTCCGCAAAATGGGTTTGCATCTGTTCCGCAATTTTGCGGAACAGATGCAGACCCATTAATTTTCAATGGCGCCAGAATTAGCTGTCCGCATCCGCAAAAGGCATTTTCTATGAGTGTGCCGGCGATGTGCGGTCCGCAAAATGCAGAACGCACATTGCCGGTGTTTTGCGGATCCGCAAAACACATACGGACGTGTGAATGGACCCTTAGTGAGCTTGTCCACAAAAATTTCTGATCCTGTCGTTTAACTGCAATACTGAGATCCAGCAGAAACATGATAGGCCATTGATGAGGGTCCTAAAAACTAAGTTTTAGAGGAGAAATTAAAAACATGCTGAAGAGTAAGTTGTTGCACTGGCACCAGGTCAGGAATAAAGGTGCCAACAACCTTTTGCATTGTTTGCACTTTGGGGAAAAACTTTGTAGTAAATTAGAAGCACTTGGACGTTTCCGCATTAATCGTGTAGTAGTGATGGCTTCACTATCATTCCAAGTCTTTTCATCACAGTATTTTTATAATTTTTTGTAACCTAAAACCAAGTATTTTTTATGTTACATTATGCATATTTTGATACCTTTTTTGCTTTGTCGCCTTGGATTCTTTAAGCAGCCATGTAAGTCCAACAGTATTATAAATGTATGGTTAGTATGTTATATCTCTACCGGTAGCTACAGCTGCTTGGGGTTGGTTTTGTGGAACTAGTGTAATGTCTGCTGTTTATGAGCCAGGATACCTAGGTCTAATCTGTTTTCAAATAATTACCAGCTAATCCTAATGGGTCAAATGACTTCCGTGATATTCTTGTGTTGTACTCTGCGGTGCTAGTCCAGTCCTCCTGCCTCTCCTTGCATAAAAACTGCAGCAGCGGTATATTGTACGTGAGTCAGTTACTGTACTCCGTAGGGATAAGCGAACCTGAAATTTACAGATTCGGGTTCAGCGTTCGGGCAATGGAGAAATCCCGTTATGGATTCCGTTATAATGGAATCTAACGAAATTCTATGACTGAATGCAAAACGTAAGCCTTTGAGAGGCATACTTTTTTGATCCGTCATAATAGAAGTCTGTGGCCAAGCATAACGGATCCGTCTGGTTTCCATGATGAAGGACGGAAAACAAAGTCCTGCATAAAGGAGACCAGGCGGATCCGTTAGACTTCTATTACGACGGATAAAAACGGAATGCCTCTAAAGGCTTGCATTTTGCACTCCATCATCCGTTATAAAGGAATTCATAACGGGATTATTCCACTACCCGAACCTGTAAAGTTCGGGTTCGCTCATCCCTAGTCCTCAGCGGTCATGTGATGTGCAGGTCTGACTGCTGCAGCCAGTAACTGTTCTCAGCTGTATGCCAGAGATTGGCTGTAGCAGTCATATGCCTTATACCGGCACATCACGCTACAGGTTGTAAACAAGCATCAGCAGGAGAACCGGACCAGAACCACAGAGAACAGCAGTGAGTATAAGATGATTTTTATTATTTTTATTTTAAAAAGGATTGTCTAAGATTTAAAATTATCTCAGACAAGGAATAACACAAGGCACTTTTGGGTCGTGACAGTAAAACGAACATATACACTGTTCAAACCGTACATTAAATATGGTATAGTAAGCTGTACAACAACCACTCAATCAAATGGTCAATGTGGGTCATCCTCCATGCATAGCATAACCATCCTGCAAATAAAGGACGGAGAGTAAAATGACTTTTATGGTATTCTTTGGAGGTTCCCATATCTTTGATGCCACTACTAGCACTGCAGACTGCCCTCTTCCTGCTGTCAAAACCCTATTAAATCGAATGGGGGCAGATATAGTTATGAGTAGTAGATATACATAGTTGTTATGTCCTTTCCTATTGCAGTTATGCAAGTCACACGTGGCATGTAGCATACAATGTTATCATGCATTCTTGAAATGTGTTATGTATTCCAAATGTATATAGTTGTTTGAAATGAGGTTATAAACCCCCATAAAAGAACTACATTCCTCTTGCCACACTGACGCCAACCATGGTGGCAGCAGGCATTTACCTAGTCTTTACCGTTAGACATGAGCCGTCCAGGGCGGCCTGCTCCAGATAGGCATCTTATGACTTCACTATGGCATGTTATTTTCTACCTTTTGGTAGGGCTGGATCCATTCCTAGGATGCTCTAATTTGACACCCTTTAGAGGGCCTCCTCATGGTCTTTGTATAGTAGATGTCATGTAGCAACAATACTCTGCATCTACTATAATTGCTAGATAATATTTGTGTGTCATGTTTTATGTGCTAAAATACCATCAAGGGCATCTGTCAGCAGATTTGTACCCATGACTGGGTCAGGTGTGATGATGTTTCCCTTGCCAGGCCCACAGCAGTTGCAAAGAGAGAGCTGAGCCTCTAAGTGTAATGGCAACGCCCCTGTTGCTCCTAGAGGCTCATTTGCATATATAAAAACATCATTTTTCTCAGCAATGCAGGCACATATAAACATAGGACCAACACAGATGTCTTCAGCTGCCAAGTGCACAGGTAACAGGTCAGCCAGTGTCATAGGTATAAATCTGCTGACAGATGTCCATAGAAGTTCATGTCACTATTGTTTTATCATCCAACTTGTGCATATTTTGGGAAGGTGGGATTCAGTGGTTTTCACTATGGAAATACTTCTGGGGAATCAGACGATGATAAATGCTACAATACAGCTTGGGGAGTGGTTGCAGTAGAGTTTGCACTGAACTGGTGCATCCTCCTTGCTCTATACATGGATAGCCAAAGTGAACTTCACATTCAGCATCTCGCATACGTTATTTCCAAAACGTAGCTGAAACAGCAAGGTCCTCGTATCGACGATCAGTGTTGCATCTCCTTGTTTAATGCAGTTAGTGAAATGTTATCCTGATCATAAATGCTGGACTTTTTTCCCCCCTAAACCATTGTGTTATAATACTTTCTCCATTAAATCCAGACAGTCTTCATTTTACTTTTTAAAAGCTACAAAAGTAGTGTGACTTATTTTTTTTAATAAAGGGAACCTGTCACTAGGGTTGAGCGATATACCGGTATCCACGCTATACCACGAAAAAAAACGGTGACATGGGGATATCACTGTTTCCTAATAACCGCAGTATTTAATGACGTCATAAGAGCCTAAAATGTCTAAAATGTCTGCGTCCTGCCACCTGCTTACGTTCCCCCGGTCACTGGCCTCTGCCTCCTGCATAACTACTAGTGGGCGGAGGGCTGGACATGGCTGCAAGTGCGCTGGAGGGAGGGGACGAGCAGGCTTTTTTTTTTTTCATTTTATACAAAAACCTGTCATGAACTGCTCCTCCTGCGCCGCCGCCTCGCTCTGCTCCTCCTCCGCCTTGCGTCTTGCTGTGCTGCTCCGCCTCTTGTCAGTGCAGTAGTATGAGTGACATATGACTAGAACTTGGTGGGACCTAACAAATACTTTTCTCTGTCCAATGGGGTAGCTAACATATAAAGCAGTAAGTGATCTTGCTGCCTTCTGTTGCAACATTACCAAGACTTTGTACAAACATTAATATGTGTCACCAACACATGTATCTTCATTCCAGTGTCACTGGTTGTCCACCTGTTATGTGATATGCATATAAATAGAGACGTCACTGTGTACATACATGACGTGTATATCCGTATACATCATGTGTACTGGGCTCCAGTAGACTGATGGTTTACATTGATGGTGTTTTCAGCTGCGTCACCCTTTGTGACCGACAGCCCACTACTGACTGCTAACATAACCCCTGGCTATTTCACTACTCCTTCAGGTAATGACTGCAGTCACTGTCCATGGTGATTTATAGGGGTAGGAGAACTTCATATTTGAAGTCAGCTTCCTCACATACTGCTATTTTGGGGGTGGAGAGTGATAGCACCACATAATGGACCCCCCCATACCAGTTGTCACTTCTAGCCCATGTCGAGCCCTGTCCTCTTCTTTAAAATCTCCCAGTTACCCCAGTTACATGGATTGTAAGAGGCGTCCCTACACTACCACACACCGCCCCATACAGTATAATGTCTCCTTGTGGCCCACCGCCCAATACAGTATAACGTCTTCTTGTGGCCCACCGCCCCTTACAGTATAACGTCTCCTTGTGGCTGCCCCATACAGTATAACGTCTCCTTGTGGCTTCTTCATACAGTATAACGTCTCCTTGTGGCTGCCCCATACAGTATAACGTCTCCTTGTGGCTGCCCCATACAGTATAACGTCTCCTTGTGGCTGCCCCATAAAATATAACATCTCTTTGAGGCTGCCCTAGTACCCCATACAGTATAACGTCTCCTTGTGGCTGCCCCCCATACAGTATAACATTTCCTTGAGGCTACCCCAGTGCCCCATACAGTATAATGTCTCCTTGTTGCTGCCCCATACAGTCTAACGTTTCTTTGTGGCTGCCCCATACAGTATAACGTCTCCTTGTGGCTGCCCCAGTTTCCCATACAGTATAATGTCTCCTTGTAGCTGCCCCATACAGTATATAATCTCATTGTGGCTGCCCCATACAGTATAACATCTCCTTGAGGCTGCCCCAGTGCCCCATACAGTATAACTTCTCATTGTGGCTGCCCCCATAAAGTATAACGTCTCCTTGTGGCTGCCCCTCATACAGTATAACATTTCCTTGAGGCTACCCCAGTGCCCCATACAGTATAATGTCTCCTTGTGGCTGCCCCAGTGCCCCATACAGTATTACGTCTCATTGTGGCTGCCCCCATACAGTATGTGTCCTTGTGGCTGACCCCATACAGTATGTTGTCTTCTTGTGGCTGACCCCATACAGTATGTTGTCTCCTTGTGGCTGACCCCATACAGTATAGCGTCTCCTTGTGGCTGACCCCATACAGTATAGCGTCTCCTTGTGGCTGCCCCATACAGTATAACATCTCCTTGAGGCTGCCCCCCATACAGTGTAACGTCTCCTTGTGGCTGCCCCCCATACAGTATAACGTCTCCTTGTGGCTGCCCTCATACAGTATAGCGTCTCCTTGTGGCTGCCCATACAGTAGAACGTCTCCTTGTCGCCCCAAGTGTTTTTTTTTTTCTTCTAAATGGGTATTTATCACGATATATATCTTATCGCGATAAATTTCTTAATATCGTTATCATGGGAATATTTTTGATATCGCCCAACCCTACCTGTCACCATGGAAATATAATGTAAGCTATAGGCAGAATGTTATAGAGCAGGAGGAGCTGGGTAGATTGATAGATGGATTCATGGAGAAACATTTCAGTACACCCTGTGTATGATTAATTTACATTTCTGCTCATTCTGGGCTTTGAAGTCAGGATGGTGGTCCTGTCAGTGACTGACAGCCTTCCCTCTATGACCGTGTATACAGAGAGAGCTGTCAATCAAAGCCCAGAATGAGCAGGAATGTAAATGAATGAAATTCAAGTTTTACTGAAGCTTTTCCCTTCATACTATACATCAATCTGCTCAGCTCCTCCTGCTCTATAACATGCTACCTTCAGCTCAGACACCACGTTCAGCGTGACTACCTTAATCATGTTCCCTATAATGATGTTTGCTTTTTTTTGTAAGAGCTTGTTTTACAAGTTCAAATATTAAAAGTATGCAAAAAAAGGTATACTGTCTGGTCATATCTATGAGCATAACTACTGTGAAAGTTTCTCCTAATATGTATACTATGTATTTTAGTTTACCTATTTTATTGTGGTCTTTGCTGTTTGGGAAAAAAAGCGGTTAGAGGAAGGGAATTCAGATTACACATATATACTGCTCACCGATCATGTGAACGGGTCCGTGTCCACAGTTTGAATGGAACTATGGTCACACATGAACACTGGGACTGACTAGTATAGCCGAGCTCTGTACTGTACTAGTCCCATAGAGACAGATTCGGGCAGCAGTGCTCATGTGTAACAAAGACCAGCACCTCCAAACCATATGAAATGAAGTCATTGAACTCCATTCAGATGGGGGGAAATGGGGCCTGCTCTTATGATCGGTGGGGCTCTCATCAGTGGGACCTCCAGAAACTAGATACATCACTAACCTTGTGGATCTGTGATAAGTTATGATACTGGGAAAACCCCTTTAACAAATTTTATGGGTACATACATATTGCCTGAAATCAATGCTTAATGCCAAGCGGTTTGCTGGTTAAACTGCTGTTTACCTGGAAATGAATGCATCCATTAACATAAAAAAAAAATGCCACCACATGTGACCATATCTTTACAGGCATCAATCCCAAGGGTATATTCACATGCAATATTTGTAGCAGAAATGTATTCAAGTTTCCCAAAGCAATTCCATTCAGAGGAATAGAACCAGTTTTTCAGTTTAAAAAAATTCCTGCAACAAATCTGATGCTTGTGCCTACACCCTAAGGCCTCATGCACACGACCGTTGTGTGCATCCGCGGCTGTTCTCCCATTTTCCGTTTTTTTTCCGCGGACCCATTGACTTTCAATGGGTCCGTGGAAAAATCAGAAAGTGCACCGTTTGGCATCCGCGTCCGTGATCCGTGTTTCCAGTCCGTGAAAAAAATATGACCTGTCCTATTTTTTTCACGGACAACCGTTCATGGACCCATTCAAGTCAATGGGTCAGTGAAAAATCACGGCTGCACACAAGATTGTCATCCGCGTCCGTGATCCGTGTCCGTTTTTTCCTATCATTTCAAAGGCAAACTTGACTTTTTTCATGTCCGTGGATCCTCCAAAAATCAAGGAAGACCCACGGAAGAAAAAACGGACACGGATCACGGAACAACGGAAACCGTTTTTGCGGACCGCAAAAAAAAAAGTCTGTGTGCATGAGGCCTAACACAGATGTCAGTACAGTCTGAGGTTTAAGACCCCCGTCAGCTGTATGTTCACAGCCATCCTATGCTCTTTCTGCATTTAACATGTAATAAAATATCTAATAACAGCCTGGTGTCTTATTCTGTGAGTTTTGTTGTCATTACCAAAGTATTCATTATTTATAGTAATCTAGGAATGTATTTTCTTCGCCACTCTGGATAGTAGATCTACATAAGACTATCCCTAGGTGTTCACCAGAGCCAACTGAAAGGCAGGTTGGATTTGTTTGCTAAGGACTCAGGTTACATCTGCAGAGTCAGGTGGCAGAAGACAGGTGTGAGCTCACAGGTAGCAGACCTATCAGATGCAGAGGAGTAGCAGGAGACAAGTACAAGCCAGGAGAGTCAGGAGAACCCAAATCAGTAGACAAGGGGTTAATCTAGAAACAAACTGAGGTGAGAAGTGGATGGTCTGGGAAATACAATGCTGACTGAACACAGAGCAGAAACTGGAGCCAAGAATCAGTGAATCACAGGCATTGACCAGCAGGAAGGGCCAGTCTTAAATCCTCTTCCTAGCCCTGCAATTGGAGGCCGAGCCAGGACCCTAATTGCCTAAGCTCACTCATAGGTTGATCAGCCGGCGCTTGGCTGGTCAGAGACGGCATACACTGACAAGCAAAAGGGTAACAATGTTTTGAACTTTTGACTTTCAGGATCCATATCTCATACTCGTACATAAATTGGACTTGCAACTATTTAGCATATGATTAGTTATGCAGATTCTTGTCATGTAACTGCATTGTTACTGTTTTACTCCTAGCGGTGGAACAATCTTTTTCTTCTTGTCTACTACAAATTACAACCTGGTCTTACATTCCCTAATAGCTCAGTGTGTTATTAGGTTGATTCCCAAGAGAAAGGTCACTGATTCGAAGCAGCCATGAAGATTTCCCAAGAAAAGTGAAACATCATCACCCAGCTCATCGATAGCGGTATCTCGACCAAGAAAATTGCCAAACTGCATCATGCGAGTGCCGTTACAGTTGGAAGAATACAAAATGAAGTCTGTTCATCCATTCTAAAGCCAAGAGGTGGACGTCCAGGCAAAATATCGGAGTCAGCAAGCCGGTGCATCACAAGGTCCATCAGTTCTGGTGCGACAAACACGGCAGTGGAGGTTGCTCATATGCTTCGTAATAGTGAGATCACAGACATCCATGCAAGCACTGTGCAACGCACATTGCACAAATCTGTAATGGTGGGCCGAAAAAAGGTGAAGAACCCTCGACTTCAATATCTTTGGCTCGAGTTTGCAAAAAAGCACGACGTATACGTATACTATGCTTTCCCATCTTGCAGAGTCCTGCAAAAAAAAAAAAGTATACTTTTTTGTATTATTTACAATGGAACTCCATGATGATAGATGCCACAGTATGGCATCTGTCTCTGGCGTCCGTTAATGTATATGATTTTTGTGTATGTTGAACATATGACAAAAACCCAGCCTTACGTGCCCGATCCAGCACTTCCGTTATTTTTGTTGTTCTGCTCATCTAACGGAGAAATAAATAGTGGTGGTGTACACATGCCCTAAGAGGTCAGTATTTATGTGGGGGAACAATTACTAGTCTAAATAACAGCAGACAATTATAGTGAAGTGATAATGTTCAGTCCCTATAGTGGATCTTCCCCGTACTTTATCACTTGGCTATAATGGCCTGCTGTGCATTCACTGCACTACATGCATCCCACACACACTGCATCACATACATCAGTATGTAATGATCACACACTGCACTACATACATTACACAGTGTGCTAAATACACACATAGATACATTACACGCTGCTGCTGTCACCTTGTTCTGTGCATCCATCTTGATGTCCGGGCCATATTTCCCGGGGTCCTTGGGCAGTGTGCCCCACTCTGCTTACTACAGCCACCCCTGAGAGCTAGCCCCTCCTCTTCCCGCCAGGCACCTGCCCAAAATAACCAATAACAAAGCTCCTTGCAGTGAGGAGCTTTGTTATTGGTTATTGCAGGCACAGGCAGCATCACTGCACTGTCTGTGCCGCTAACTGCGCGCCTTGCGCTGATACATTTCAGGGAAAAGTCTAAGGCGTATTGGTACACCTCAGACTTTTTCCTGGGGTAAAATGGCCTGAACAGACGTCTATGATGCTTGTACAAGCGTTATTGCAACCTCTGCCTATACGACGAGTTACTTTGTACACTCGAGTACTATGGGTATGAAAAGGACGACAGTGTTTCAGTAGGACAATGACCCAAAGCATACGTCGAGATTGGCAAACAAATGGTTCAATGACAATGAAGTAGAGGTGCTGGATTGGCCTCCACAGTCCCCAGACCTCAACCCAATCAAACACTTGTGGGTAGAGTTGAAGAAAAAGCTGTATTCGTATCTAAGTGAGTTGACCAGTATGCACCAATATTGGGAATGTGTAGAAGAGAGCTGGGCAGGGGCGGATTAAGTGCATGATAAGCCTGGGGCTGTCTACCCAACTCAGTCCCCCCCCCCCCCCCTCCATTTTAGTTTTTTTTTTATGTATGAAGAGGCTGCGGTGCTTCATGAGTGCCACAGTCTCTTCCTAGGCCATATGACATCACATTTATCAGTCACGTGGCCTAGGTGCAATCACTCAGATAGGACAGAGCTGCAATACCAAGCGCAGTGCTTTCAAATGGACAGAGCTGTGCTTGGTAAGGAGCAAAGAGGCTGCAGCGCTCACTGGGACATCGCGGTCTCCTCAAACAGCTGATTGGCGGGGTGCCAGGAGTCTGACCCCCACCATCTCATAACTCTCTGACTACAGATGTTACCTGCAGTCCTATGTAACACCCCACATAACACAGTGAACTATTGTGTTATGTGGGGTGTTACATAGGACTGCATGGAACATCTACTACATTATCTGCACACAGAAAGTTATCACTGTTATCTGGGCTTTTACATAGGACTGCAGGTGCCAAATTACAATTTTTGTTGCCAAATTTAAAATATATATGATTATGATAAAAAAAAATACTTGGAGGAGAAGATGAGACGCAGGTCACAGTAGTGAGCCAGCTCTACATATAGGGGAATACAGCACCACATACCTGTTACATCCAGTGACATTTCATGTCATGTAGACCTTCTCTTTCCTCTTCTCCTCCGTTTGACCCAGACCGCCATTACAAATTCTTTCAGCCGCATCTCGTCTCTACAGAGTTTGTTACACAGACACATTAGAGTTCTCATATTTGGGGTCATTTATCAAACTGGTGTAAAGTATAACTGGCTTAGGTGCCCATAGCAACCAATCAGATTCCACCTTTCATTTTCCAAAGGAGCTGTCAAAAATGAAACTTAGAATCTGTTGCTATGGGAAACTAAGCCAGTTCTACTTTACACCAGTTTGATAAATTACCCCAAAGGTCCCAATAGTGTATACAGCAATTATAATGTCTCCTAGAGTGCCCCCAGTAATAATAACACCCTATATTGTGCTCCAGGTAATAATGCCTATACCATGTCCCCAAAAATAATGTCCCCTAATAGCAATGCCCCCACACTACCCCCATATAGTAATTTCCCCCACACTACCCCCTTATAATTATTTTCCCCACGCTGCTCCATATAGTAATTTCCCCCACACTGCCCCATATAGTAATTTCTCCCACACTACCCCCATACAGTAATTTCCCCCACACTGCCCCATATAGTAATTTCCCCCACACTGCCCCACATAGTAATTTCCCCCACACTGCCCCCATATAGTAATTTCCACCACACTGCCCCATATAGTAATTTTACCCACACTGCACCTGATATAGTAATTTCCCCCTCACTGCCCCCATATAGTAATTTCCCACACATACCCAATATAGTAATTTTGCCTACACTTCACCCATATAGTAATTTCCCCCGCTCAATACAGTAATCCCCCCCCCCACACTGTTCCATACAGTAATTTCTTCCACACTGCCTCCCATGACGAAATTCCTCCACACTGTTCCTCCACACTGCCATTCATTAAGTAATTTGCCCACACTGCCATCCATTAAGTAATTTGCCCCACACTGTCCCCCATTAAGTAATTTGCCCCCACACTGCCCTGCATTAAGTAATTTGCCCCCACACTGCCCTTCATTAAGTAGTTTGCCCCCACACTGCCCTGTATTAAGTAATTTGCCCCACACACTGCCCCCAATTAAGTAATTTTCCCCCACACTGCCCCCAATTAAGTAATTTTCCCCCATGTAAACATTTGCCCCCACTGTCCCTGTATTAATATGTCCTCCTCTGCCCCCCAAAGTTGGCACACACACAAAAAAAGCAACAAAAAAATAAAATAAAGGCTAATTCCTGTGTCCGGAATGGTGAGGCAGGCGTACGTACATCAAAGCCTGCGTGCGCCCATATATAGGCGCTCGATGATGTCATCACGCACGCCATGCCGGGCTTTTATCACCACAAAGGCCTCAGGCCTTCTAGGCTTGAAGCCTATGGCGTGATAGACGACGGGGCAGGAAACTATGTGCTTCTGTGCCTCGCCGCAGTATGTGGGCGTTCGGGTCGGTGTTGGGCCCCCCCGCGATGCCGGGCCCAGGGCTGCCGACCCGAAAGTCCCTATTATAATCCGCCACTGGAGCTGGGGACAGATTTTGGTCGAGACATGCCCAGAAGGATTCAGGAAGTTCTGAAAGCCAAAGGTGGGTTTACAAAATACTAACAACCAATGTGAGTGACTGTAACTAGAGTTGAGCGAACACCTGGATGTTCGGGTTCGAGAAGTTCGGCCGAACTTCCCGAAAATGTTCGGGTTCGGGATCCGAACCCGATCCGAACTTCGTCCCGAACCCGAACCCCATTGAAGTCAATGGGGACCCGAACTTTTCGGCACTAAAACGGCTGTAAAACAGCCCAGGAAAGGGCTAGAGGGCTGCAAAAGGCAGCAACATGTAGGTAAATCCCCTGCAAACAAATGTGGATAGGGAAATGAATTAAAATTAAAATTAAATAAATAAAAATTAACCAAAATCAATTGGAGAGAGGTCCCATAGCAGAGAATCTGGCTTCCCGTCACCCACCACTGGAACAGTCCATTCTCAGATATTTAGGCCCCGGCACCCAGGCAGAGGAGAGAGGTCCCGTAACAGACAATCTGGCTTCATGTCAGCAGAGAATCAGTCTTCATGTCATAGCAGAGAATCAGGCTTCACGTCACCCACCACTGCAACAGTCCATTTTCATAAATTTAGGCCCAGCACCCAGGCAGAGGAGAGAGGTCCCGTAACAGACAATCTGGCTTCATGTCAGCAGAGAATTAGTCTGCATGTCATAGCAGAGAATCAGGCTTCACGTCAGCCACCAATGCAACAGTCCATTGTCAGATATTTAGGCCCAGCACCCAGGCAGAGGAGAGAGGTCCCGTAACAGACAATCTGGCTTCATGTCAGCAGAGAATCAGTCTTCATATCATAGCAGAGAATCAGGCTTCACGTCACCCACCACTGCAACAGTCCATTGTCATAAATTTAGGCCCAGCACCCAGGCAGAGGAGAGAGGTCCCGTAACAGACAATCTGGCTTCATGTCAGCAGAGAATCAGTCTTCATGTCATAGCAGAGAATCAGGCTTCACGTCACCCACCACTGTAAGAGTCCATTTTCATAAATTTAGGCCCAGCACCCAGGCAGAGGAGAGAGGTCCCGTAACAGACAATCTGGCTTCATGTCAGCAGAGAATCAGTCTTCATGTCATAGCAGAGAATCAGGCTTCACGTCACCCACCACTGCAACAGTCCATTTTCATAAATTTAGGCCCAGCACCCAGGCAGAGGAGAGAGGTCCCGTAACAGACAATCTGGCTTCATGTCAGCAGAGAATTAGTCTGCATGTCATAGCAGAGAATCAGGCTTCACGTCAGCCACCAATGCAACAGTCCATTGTCAGATATTTAGGCCCAGCACCCAGGCAGAGGAGAGAGGTCCCGTAACAGAGGATCTGGCTTCATGTCAGCAGAGAATCAGTCTTCATATCATAGCAGAGAATCAGGCTTCACGTCACCCACCACTGCAACAGTCCATTTTCATAAATTTAGGCCCAGCACCCAGGCAAAAGAGAGAGGTCCCGTAACAGACAATCTGGCTTCATGTCAGCAGAGAATTAGTCTGCATGTCATAGCAGAGAATGAGGCTTCACATCAGCCACCACTGCAACAGTCCATTGGCATATATTTAGGCCCAGCACCCAGGCAGAGGAGAGAGGTCCCGTAACAGACAATCTGGCTTCATGTCAGCAGAGAATTAGTCTGCATGTCATAGCAGAGAATGAGGCTTCACATCAGCCACCACTGTAACAGTCCATTGTCATATATTTAGGCCCAGCACCCAGGCAGAGGAGAGAGGTCCCGTAACAGAGGATCTGGCTTCATGTCAGCAGAGAATCAGTCTGCATGTCATAGCAGAAAATCAGGCTTCACGTCAGCCACCACTGTAAGAGTCCATTTTCATAAATTTAGGCCCAGCACCCAGGCAGAGGAGAGAGGTCCCGTAACAGACAATCTGGCTTCATGTCAGCAGAGAATTAGTCTGCATGTCATAGCAGAGAATGAGGCTTCACGTCAGCCACCACTGCAACAGTCCATTGGCATATATTTAGGCCCAGCACACAGGCAGAGGAGAGAGGTCCCGTAACAGAGGATCTGGCTTCATGTCAGCAGAGAATCAGTCTGCATGTCATAGCAGAAAATCAGGCTTCACGTCAGCCACCACTGTAAGAGTCCATTTTCATAAATTTAGGCCCAGCACCCAGGCAGAGGAGAGAGGTCCCGTAACAGACAATCTGGCTTCATGTCAGCAGAGAATCAGTCTTCATATCATAGCAGAGAATCAGGCTTCACGTCACCCACCACTGTAAGAGTCCATTTTCATAAATTTAGGCCCAGCACCCAGGCAGAGGAGAGAGGTCCCGTAACAGACAATCTGGCTTCATGTCAGCAGAGAATTAGTCTGCATGTCATAGCAGAAAATGAGGCTTCACGTCAGCCACCACTGCAACAGTCCATTGGCATATATTTAGGCCCAGCACACAGGCAGAGGAGAGAGGTCCCGTAACAGAGGATCTGGCTTCATGTCAGCAGAGAATCAGTCTGCATGTCATAGCAGAAAATCAGGCTTCACGTCAGCCACCACTGCAACAGTCCATTGTCAGATATTTAGGCCCAGCACCCAGGCAGAGGAGAGAGGTCCCGTAACAGAGGATCTGTCTTCATGTCAGCAGAGAATTAGTCTGCATGTCTGTCATGGTCTTACCTCCTTGCTGTTCCCTTCGTTTGACATGTGCTGGCGGCCATCTTGGTTTCTGGGTTTTCTTGTAGCCTCCCACCCTGCGGCTCCTCCTTCCCACTGGGAGGAGCTGGATGCCCAGCTCATATATATAGGAGGTCTGTGGCTTCAGTTCCTTGCTTGGTCCTCCTGTGTTCACATGCTTCCAAGACTGCTGCTGCTTCTGGTTCCTGATCCTGGCCTCGTCTGACTACCCCGTTGGTTCCTGATTCCGGCTTCGTCTGACTACCCCGTTGGTTCCTGATTCCGGCTTCGTCTGACTACCCCGTTGGTTCCTGTTCCTGGCTTCGTCTGACTACCCTTCTGGTTCCTGACCTCTGTCTCCGCAAGACCCTGCTTCGGTTTAGCCATCCGTTCGGACTTTGCTTACGGCTTGCTCTTCAATAAAACCTTCTTATTTTCCACTTATCTCTTGTTGTACGTCTGGTTCATGGTTCCATGACATTAGGACCAAGCCATGAATTCTGACGGTACAGGGCCACCCTCGCTACCTACGCTGGTTGCCAGACTTGATCAGCAGGATCACCTGTTGGGTCGGTTCGCTGTGGCGTTGCAAACCCTGCTTGAACGCACGGCTCATTTAGCTTCCGTTGCCGATGGGTCGGTTGTCGCTCCTGGGCCCGCTCCTACTGCCGCTCCGGTTGTTGCGCCAGAGTCTACCCTGACACCTGTTGCTGCGCCTGTGGTGTTTCAGGGTATGACCGGTTCTGCCCCCCTTCCACAGCGCTTTGGGGGAGAGCCAACTCAGTGCCGAGGTTTCCTTAACCAGGTGGGCATTTACTTCGAGTTGCTGCCACATGCCTTTCCTACTGAGAGATCAAGGGTGGGCTTCTTGATCTCGCTGCTCTCGGACAAGGCCTTGGCCTGGGCCAGCCCTTTATGGGAGAACAACAATCCGGTGGTTGCCGAGTTTTCCGGTTTTGTTGCTTCTCTTCGGAAGGTATTCGATGTGCCGGCTCGTGCTGCCTCTGCTGCGAAGCTCCTTATGTCCATCAGACAGGGTTCACGATCCGTAGCTGAATACGCCATTGAGTTTCGTACCCTGGCAGCAGAGGTGGGCTGGAATAATGAGGCTCTGGTCGCTGCTTTCTCTCATGGTCTCTCGGATGCCTTGAAGGACCTACCAGTGGAGCTCGAGTCTCTTATTTCTTTCCTGATTTTGATTGACACCAGACTCAGGGAGAGACCTTCCTTTAAGGAGAGCCTGCGGAGGTCTCCTAACAGATTGGCGCCTACGTTTGCTGTCCCACCCGTGCCTCCCTCTCCTCCCACGCCTCCTGGGGATGACTTGTCTGGGGGTGAACCCATGCAGCGGGGGTTTGCTCGCCTGTCTGAGGGGGAGAGGGTACTCCGGAGACGCGAGGGCCGATGCATGTACTGTGGTCTCGGTGGGCATTTTCGGTTGGCATGTCCGAACCGTCCGGGAGAACGCTCGCACCTGAGGTCCTGTCGGGGGCAGATCTTGGGTGGAGTCTCCTCGTCCCCGGTTTCCCGTGTTGACAAACCACTGATCACGGTTGTCCTCTCCTGGGTCGGGGGCTCGGTGACGACCCAGGCGTTGGTGGACTCTGGTGCTGGTGGTTTGTTCATTGATAGAGTGTTCGTTGCCGCCAATTCCATTCCTCTGCAGCCTCGAGGTTCCCCACTGGCTCTTGAGGCGATAGACGGCAGACCCCTTCTGCCGCCACACGTGACTCATGAGACCCTTCCAGTGGGGATAGCCATTGGTGCCGTTCACAGAGAGTCGGTCTGTCTCCAGGTTATTTAGTCTCCACACTACTCGGTGGTCTTGGGGTACCCCTGGCTCCAGAAGCATAATCCGACTTTCGATTGGAGATCGGTCGAGATCCTCTCGTGGTCACCGCAGTGTGGGGCTAGTTGCATCCATGGGCCTGTCAAGTTGCTGTGTACTTCCTCGGACTCTCTGTTGCCTCCTGAATACGAAGAGTACCGGGATGTATTCGATAAGGTGCGCGCGGTTGCCCTACCTCCGCACCGCCCATACGATTGTGCCATAGAGTTACAATCCGGTGCCGTTCCTCCTCGTGGCAAAGTCTATCCACTGTCGGTAGCGGAGAATGAGGCCATGGAGGAGTACGTGAGGGAGGCGCTTTCACGCGGACACATTCGCAAATCCTCGTCCCCGGCAGGGGCTGGATTTTTCTTTGTGAAAAAGAAGGGCGGCGAGTTGAGGCCTTGCATCGATTACAGGGGTCTCAATCGCATCACGATCAAGAACGCTTACCCGATACCCTTGATTTCCGAGCTGTTCGATCGCCTCAAAGGGGCCACGGTCTTTACCAAACTCGACCTGAGGGCGGCATATAACCTGGTAAGGATCAAGGCGGGCGATGAGTGGAAGACCGCGTTTAACACCAGGACCGGTCATTATGAATCCTTGGTTATGCCCTTTGGGTTGTGCAATGCGCCCGCAGTCTTCCAGGAATTCATCAACGATGTTTTCCGTGACCTGTTGCAGCAGTGTGTGGTGGTCTATTTGGATGACATCTTGGTATATTCTGCATCCATGGAGGCCCACATTCTGGATGTCAGACGAGTGTTGCAACGCTTACGAGAGAACAAGCTGTTCGGTAAGCTTGAGAAATGCGAATTTCACCGATCCCAGGTAACCTTCTTAGGTTACATCATTTCCGCTGAGGGGTTCTCCATGGATCCTGAGAAGGTTTCGGCTGTCTTACAGTGGCCCCAGCCCAGTGGGCTTCGTGCCCTGCAGCGCTTTTTGGGCTTCGCCAATTATTATCGGAAGTTCATCAGGGACTTTTCCATGCTAGCCAAGCCTCTCACGGATCTGACCAGGAAGGGCAGTAATCCTCAGGTCTGGCCGCTCGAGGCCATCCGAGCTTTTGAGGCTCTAAAGTCCGCCTTTGTGTCGGCTCCGATTCTGTCGCATCCCAACCCTGGGTTGCCTTTTGTCCTCGAGGTGGACGCGTCTGAGACGGGAGTAGGCGCCCTCCTGTCTCAGCGTAGAACACCAGAGGGTCCTCTGCTTCCTTGTGGGTTTTACTCCCGGAAACTGTCTTCCGCGGAGTGCAACTATCAGATTGGTGACAGGGAGTTATTGGCCATCGTGCAGGCCCTTAAAGAATGGAGGCACTTGCTCGAGGGCTCGGTGGTTCCGGTTCTCATCCTGACGGACCACAAGAATCTGACCTACCTCTCTGAGGCCAAGAGATTGACACCACGTCAGGCCAGATGGGCTCTGTTCTTGTCACGTTTTAATTACGTGGTCTCCTACCTACCCGGCTCCAAGAACATCAGAGCGGATGCCTTATCACGGCAGTACTCCGAGCTGTCCGGGGAGGAGTCGATTCCGACTACGGTCATACCCCCGAATCAGATCCTGGCCGCTATTCGCACCAGCCTGACTTCTCCTTTGGGTGAGCAGATTTTGGCGGCTCAATCTGGTGCTCCCTCTGGGAGACCCAACGGCAGATGTTTTGTGCCTGAGGAGTTGCGCACTCGGTTGTTGCGAACCTACCATAACTCCAAGGCCGCGGGGCACCCTGGAAAGAATCAGCTGTCCTGGGCGGTTTCACGTCTGTTCTGGTGGCCTTCTCTACGTTCCGACATCGCCGCATATGTAGCGGCATGCTCCGTTTGTGCCCAGAGTAAGTCCCCTCGGCACCTTCCGTTGGGCCTTTTGCAACCCATAGCCACCGGGGAGCGTCCATGGTCACACCTGGGGATGGATTTCATTGTGGACCTCCCTGCATCCCGAGGCCATACGGTCATTCTCATGATTGTGGATCGGTTTTCCAAAATGTGCCACTGTGTTCCTCTCAAGAAGTTACCCTCTGCACAAGAGTTGGCCTCGATTTTTGCCAGGGAGGTCTTCCGGTTGCACGGTTTGCCCAAGGAGATTGTGTCGGATCGGGGGAGTCAGTTTGTGTCCAGGTTCTGGCGCGCCTTTTGCTCCCAGTTGGGGATTCATCTCTCTTTCTCCTCGGCCTACCACCCTCAGTCCAATGGGGCCGCAGAACGATCCAATCAGGCCTTGGAGCAATTCCTTCGTTGCTATGTCTCCGATCACCAAGACAATTGGGTTGACCTCCTGCCTTGGGCTGAGTTTGCCAGGAACACGGCGGTGAACTCTTCCTCTGGGACGTCTCCCTTCATGGCCAATTATGGGTTCCAACCTGCCGTGTTACCGGAGGTATTCTCTCCCCAGGATATTCCGGCTGTGGAGGATCACCTTTCCGTCCTACGTGCTTCTTGGGTACAGATCCAGAGGTCCCTTGAGGTCTCTGCGCAGCGCCAGAAACTCCAGGCTGATCGCAGACGAGCGCCCGCTCCTTCCTACCAGGTCGGAGACCGCGTATGGTTGTCCACCCGCAACCTCAACCTTCGAGTGCCCACTCCCAAGCTGGCGCCTCGCTTTGTTGGTCCCTTCCGAGTGCTTCGCAGGGTAAACCCGGTAGCCTATGCCCTTGCGCTTCCTCCTGGCATGCGGATCTCCAACGTGTTTCATGTCTCCCTGTTGAAGCCACTGGTGTGTAATCGTTTCACTTCCTCGATTCCTCGGCCTCGTCCGGTCCAAGTGGGCAATCGTGAGGAGTATGAGGTGAGCAATATCCTGGACTCACGCCTGGTCCGCGGCCGGGTGCAGTTTTTGGTCCATTGGCGTGGTTATGGTCCAGAGGAGCGTTCCTGGGTTCCCTCCGCAGATGTCCATGCTCCTGCTTTGCTCCGAGCCTTCCACGCACGCTTCCCTCAGAAACCGTTCCTTACTCCGCGGAGGAGGGGCCCTTGAGGGGGAGGTACTGTCATGGTCTTACCTCCTTGCTGTTCCCTTCGTTTGACATGTGCTGGCGGCCATCTTGGTTTCTGGGTTTTCTTGTAGCCTCCCACCCTGCGGCTCCTCCTTCCCACTGGGAGGAGCTGGATGCCCAGCTCATATATATAGGAGGTCTGTGGCTTCAGTTCCTTGCTTGGTCCTCCTGTGTTCACATGCTTCCAAGACTGCTGCTGCTTCTGGTTCCTGATCCTGGCCTCGTCTGACTACCCCGTTGGTTCCTGATTCCGGCTTCGTCTGACTACCCCGTTGGTTCCTGATTCCGGCTTCGTCTGACTACCCAGTTGGTTCCTGTTCCTGGCTTCGTCTGACTACCCTTCTGGTTCCTGACCTCTGTCTCCGCAAGACCCTGCTTCGGTTTAGCCATCCGTTCGGACTTTGCTTACGGCTTGCTCTTCAATAAAACCTTCTTATTTTCCACTTATCTCTTGTTGTACGTCTGGTTCATGGTTCCATGACAATGTCATAGCAGAGAATCAGGCTTCACGTCACCCAACATTGGAACAGTCCATTGGCATATATTTAGGCCCCGGCACCCAGACAGAGGAGAGGTTCATTCAACTTTGGGTAGCCTCGCAATATAATGGTAAAATGAAAATAAAAATAGGATTGAATGAGGAAGTGCCCTGGAGTCCAATAATATATGGTTAAGGGGAGGTAGTTAATGTCTAATCTGGACAAGGGACGGACAGGTCCTGTGGGATCCATGCCTGGTTCATTTTTATGAACGTCAGCTTGTCCACATTGGCTGTAGACAGGCGGCTGCGTTTGTCTGTAATGACGCCCCCTGCCGTGCTGAATACACGTTCAGACAAAACGCTGGCCGCCGGGCAGGCCAGCACCTCCAAGGCATAAAAGGCTAGCTCTGGCCACGTGGACAATTTAGAGACCCAGAAGTTGAATGGGGCCGAACCATCAGTCAGTACGTCGAGGGGTGTGCACACGTACTGTTCCACCATGTTAGTGAAATGTTGCCTCCTGCTAACACGTTGCGTATCAGGTGGTGGTGCAGTTAGCTGTGGCGTGTTGACAAAAGTTTTCCACATCTCTGCCATGCTAACCCTGCCCTCAGAGGAGCTGGCCGTGACACAGCTGCCTTGGCGACCTCTTGCTCCTCCTCTGCCTTGGCCTTGGGCTTCCACTTGTTCCCCTGTGACATTTGGGAATGCTCTCAGTAGCGCGTCTACCAACGTGCGCTTGTACTCGCGCATCTTCCTATCACGCTCCAGTGCAGGAAGTAAGGTGGGCACATTGTCTTTGTAGCGTGGATCCAGCAGGGTGGCAACCCAGTAGTCCGCACAGGTTAAAATGTGGGCAACTCTGCTGTCGTTGCGCAGGCACTGCAGCATGTAGTCGCTCATGTGTGCCAGGCTGCCCAGGGGTAAGGACAAGCTGTCCTCTGTGGGAGGCGTATCGTCATTGTCCTGCCTTTCCCCCCAGCCACGCACCAGTGATGGACCCGAGCTGCGTTGGGTGCCACCCCGCTGTGACCATGCTTCATCCTCATCCTCCTCCACCTCCTCCTCATCCTCGTCCTCCTCGTCCTCCAGTAGTGGGCCCTGTCTGGCCACATTTGTACCTGGCCTCTGCTGTTGCCAAAAACCTCCCTCTGAGTCACTTCGAAGAGACTGGCCTGAAAGTGCTAAAAATGACCCCTCTTCCTCCTCCTCCTCCTCCTCCTGGGCCACCTCCTCTTCCATCATCGCCCTAAGTGTTTTCTCAAGGAGACATAGAAGTGGTATTGTAACGCTGATAACGGCGTCATCGCCACTGGCCATGATGGTGGAGTACTCGAAACAGCGCAACAGGGCACACAGGTCTCGCATGGAGGCTCAGTCATTGGTGGTGAAGTGGTGCTGTTCTGTAGTGCGACTGACCCGTGCGTGCTGCAGCTGAAACTCCACTATGGCCTGCTGCTGCTCGCACAGTCTGTCCAGCATGTGCAAGGTGGAGTTCCACCTGGTGGGCACGTCGCATATGAGGCGGTGAGCGGGAAGGCCGAAGTTACGCTGTAGCGCAGACAGGCGAGCAGCAGCAGGATGTGAACGCCGGAAGCGCGAACAGACGGCCCGCACTTTATGCAGCAGCTCTGACATGTCGGGGTAGTTGTGAATGAACTTCTGCACCACCAAATTCAGCACATGCGCCAAGCAAGGGATGTGCGTCAAATTGGCTAGTCCCACACCACCAGGCCGGGCTTGAGGCTCACCGGCAGCAACCACTCTTCGGTCTGTTGTTCTATACCCCGCCACAACTCCTGTGCGGTGTGGGGCCTGTCCCCCAAACATATGAGTTTCAGAATGGCCTGCTGACGTTTACCCCGGGCTGTGCTGAAGTTGGTGGTGAAGGTGTGTGGCTGACTGGATGAGCAGGTGGAAGAAGAGGAGGAGGAAGCCGAGAAGGAGGAGGTGGCAACAGGAGGCAAAGAATGTTGCCCTGCGATCCTTGGCGGCGGAAGGACGTGCGCCTAAACAGCTCTCCGCCTGGGGCCCAGCTGCCACTACATTTACCCAGTGTGCAGTTAGGGAGATATAGCGTCCCTGGCCGTGCTTACTGGTCCACGTATCTGTGGTTAGGTGGACCTTGCTACAGATGGCGTTGCGCAGTGCACACTTGATTTTATCGGATACTTGGTTGTGCAGGGAAGGCACGGCTCTCTTGGAGAAGTAGTGGCGGCTGGGAACAACATACTGTGGGACAGCAAGCGACATGAGCTGTTTGAAGCTGTCTGTGTCCACCAGCCTAAATGACAGCATTTCATAGGCCAGTAGTTTAGAAATGCTGGCATTCAGGGCCAGGGATCGAGGGTGGCTAGGTGGGAATTTACGCTTTCTCTCAAATGTTTGTGAGATGGAGAGCTGAACGCTGCCGTGTGACATGGTTGAGATGCTTGGTGACGGAGGTGGTGGTGGTGTTGGTGGTACATCCCCTGTTTGCTGGGCGGCAGGTGCCAACGTTCCTCCAGAGGCGGAGGAAGAGGCCGAGGCGGCAGCAGCAGAAGAGGTAGCAGGGGGAGCCTGAGTGACTTCCTTGGTTTTAAGGTGTTTACTCCACTGCAGTTCATGCTTTGCATGCAGGTGCCTGGTCATGCAGGTTGTGCTCAGGTTCAGAACGTTAATGCCTCGCTTCAGGCTCTGATGGCACAGCGTGCAAACCACTCGGGTCTTGTCGTCAGCACATTGTTTGAAGAAGTGCCATGCCAGGGAACTCCTTGAAGCTGCCTTTGGGGTGCTCGGTCCCAGATGGCGGCGGTCAGTAGCAGGCGGAGTCTCTTGGCGGCGGGTGTTCTGCTTTTGCCCACTGCTCCCTCTTTTGCTACGCTGTTGGCTCGGTCTCACCACTGCCTCTTCCTCCGAACTGTGAAAGTCAGTGGCACGACCTTCATTCCATCTGGGGTCTAGGACCTCATCGTCCCCTGCATCGTCTTCCACCCAGTCTTGATCCCTGACCTCCTGTTCAGTCTGCACACTGCAGAAAGACGCAGCAGTTGGCACCTGTGTTTCGTCATCATCAGAGACATGCTGAGGTGGTATTCCCATGTCCTCATCATCAGGAAACATAAGTGGTTGTGCGTCAGTGCAGCCTATGTCTTCCACCGCTGGGGAAGGGCTAGGTGGATGCCCTTGGGAAACCCTGCCAGCGGAGTCTTCAAACAGCATAAGAGACTGCTGCATAACTTGAGGCTGAGACAGTTTCCCTGGTATGCATGGGGGTGATGTGACAGACTGATGGGCTTGGTTTTCAGGCACCATCTGTGCGCTTTCTGCAGAAGACTGGGTGGGAGATAATGTGAACGTGCTGGATCCACTGTCGGCCACCCAATTGACTAATGCCTGTACCTGCTCAGACCTTACCATCCTTAGAACGACATTGGGCCCCACCATATATCGCTGTAAATTCTGGCGGCTACTGGGACCTGAGGTAGTTGGTACACTAGGACGTGTGGATGTGGCAGAACGGCCACGTCCTCTCCCAGCACCAGAGGGTCCACTAACACCACCACGACCATGTCCACGCCCGCGTCCCTTACTAGATGTTTTCCTCATTGTTATCGTTCACCACAACAACAAAAATATTATTTGGCCCAATGTATTGTATTCAAATTCAGCTGAATATAAATTTGAGGCCTAGTATTTAGGCGCTGGGTGACCGGTATGGATTTAGTGACAGAATTAGACTTGGAAATGCACAGAAGTGTGTGTGTGAAGTTATTCTGAATGACCCTATGTGCACCTTGAATATTATATACCCTTTTAGGGATAGATTTCAAATAGCTCTGATATAGCAGAAACCACTAAATTATGAAATTGCTAAATTGGGAATTGTATTTCAACCCTGAACAAAAAATGTGCTTTAACGGACACTAAATAACTTGCCCAGCCACAACAGTACAGCGGTAACGACAGATTTAGCGGGATATAAATTTGAGGCCTAGTATTTAGGCGCTGGGTGACCGGTATGGATTTACTAACAGAATTAGACTTGGAAATGCACAGTAGCGTGTGTGTGAAGTTATTCTGAATGACCCTATGTGCACCTTGAATATTATATACCCTTTTAGGGATAGATTTTAAATAGCTCTGATATAGCAGAAACCACTAAATTATGAAATTGCTAAATTGGGAATTGTATTTCAACCCTGAACAAAAAATGTGCTTTAACGGACACTAAATAACTTGCCCAGCCACAACAGTACAGCGGTAACGACAGATTTAGCGGGATATAAATTTGAGGCCTAGTATTTAGGCGCTGGGTGACCGGTATGGATTTAGTGACAGAATTAGACTTGGAAATGCACAGTAGCGTGTGTGTGAAGTTATTCTGAATGACCCTATGTGCACCTTGAATATTATATACCCTTTTAGGGATAGATTTCAAATAGCTCTGATATAGCAGAAACCACTAAATTATGAAATTGCTAAATTGGGAATTGTATTTCAACCCAGAACAAAAAATGTGCTTTGGCGGACACTAAATAACTTGCCCATCCACAACAGTACAGCGGTAACGACAGATTTAGCGGGATATAAATTTGAGGCCTAGTATTTAGGCGCTGGGTGACCGGTATGGATTTAGTGACAGAATTAGACTTGGAAATGCACAGAAGCGTGTGTGTGAAGTTATTCTGAATGACCCTATGTGCACCTTGAATATTATATACCCTTTTAGGGATAGATTTCAAATAGCTCTGATATAGCAGAAACCACTAAATTATGAAATTGCTAAATTGGGAATTGTATTTCAACCCTGAACAAAAAATGTGCTTTAACGGACACTAAATAACTTGCCCAGCCACAACAGTACAGCGGTAACGACAGATTTAGCGGGATATAAATTTGAGGCCTAGTATTTAGGCGCTGGGTGACCGGTATGGATTTACTAACAGAATTAGACTTGGAAATGCACAGTAGCGTGTGTGTGAAGTTATTCTGAATGACCCTATGTGCACCTTGAATATTATATACCCTTTTAGGGATAGATTTTAAATAGCTCTGATATAGCAGAAACCACTAAATTATGAAATTGCTAAATTGGGAATTGTATTTCAACCCTGAACAAAAAATGTGCTTTAACGGACACTAAATAACTTGCCCAGCCACAACAGTACAGCGGTAACGACAGATTTAGCGGGATATAAATTTGAGGCCTAGTATTTAGGCGCTGGGTGACCGGTATGGATTTACTAACAGAATTAGACTTGGAAATGCACAGTAGCGTGTGTGTGAAGTTATTCTGAATGACCCTATGTGCACCTTGAATATTATATACCCTTTTAGGGATAGATTTCAAATAGCTCTGATATAGCAGAAACCACTAAATTATGAAATTGCTAAATTGGGAATTGTATTTCAACCCTGAACAAAAAATGTGCTTTGACGGACACTAAATAACTTGCCCAGCCACAACAGTACAGCGGTAACGACAGATTTAGCGGGATATAAATTTGAGGCCTAGTATTTAGGCGCTGGGTGACCGGTATGGATTTAGTGACAGAATTAGACTGGGATATGGCCAAAAAATAACCACACTATTGCTGGTTAAATGCACTTGGTGTTACAGCTTGACCAACCACACTACTGAGGGTTAAATGCACTTGGTGACGGGCGCAGCTTGCCCCTGATGTAGTATATGGCCAAAAAATGAACAGACTATTGCTGGTTAAATGCACTTGGTGTGACAGCTTCACCCTGATGTAGGCTTTAGCCAAAAAACAACCACACCATTGAGGGTTAAATGCACTTAGTGACAGGCGCAGCTTGCCCCTGATGTAGTATATGGCCAAAAAATGAACAGACTATTGCTGGTTAAATGCACTTGGTGTGACAGCTTGACCAACCACACTACTGAGGGTTAAATTCACTTGGTGACGGGCGCAGCTTGCCCCTGATGTAGTATATGGCCAAAAAATGAACAGACTATTGCTGGTTAAATGCACTTGGTGACGGGCTCAGCTTGCCCCTGATTTAGTATATGGCCAAAAAATTAACAGACTATTGCTGGTTAAATGCACTTGGTGTGACAGCTTCACCCTGATGTAGGCTTTAGCCAAAAAACAACCACACCATTGAGGGTTAAATGCACTTGGTGACAGGCGCAGCTTGCCCCTGATGTAGTATATGGCCAAAAAATAAACAGACTATTGCTGGTTAAATGCACTAGGCTTTAGCCAAAAAACAACCACACCATTGAGGGTTAAATGCACTTGGTCGCAGCTTGGATGCACTTGGTCGCAGCACCGCACAAGACACAAAATGGCCGCCGATCACCCCAGAAAAAAGTGACTGACAAACGGTCTGGGCAGCCTAAAAACAGTGAGCAATTGAATTTCAGCATCTCAATGATGCACAGTTGCAGATCGATCGATTAATCAAGTCCTTTGGAGGAGTTAATCTGCCTAATCTCGCCCTACTGTCGCAGCCGCAACCTCTCCCTACGCTAATCTGAGCAGAGTGACGGGCGGCGCTATGTGACTCCAGCTTAAATAGAGGCTGGGTCACATGGTGCTCTGGCCAATCACAGCCATGCTAATAGTAGGCATGGCTGTGACGGCCTCTTGGGGCAAGTAGTATGACGCTTGTTGATTGGCTGCTTTGCAGCCTTTCAAAAAGCGCCAAGAAAGCGTCACAAAAGCGCCAAGAAAGCGACGAACACCGAACCCGAACCCGGACTTTTACGAAAATGTCCGGGTTCGGGTCCGTGTCACGGACACCCCAAAATTCGGTACGAACCCGAACTATACAGTTCGAGTTCGCTCATCCCTATTCAATGGGGTTCGGGTTCGGGACGAAGTTCGGGTCGGGTTCAGATCCTGAACCCGAACATTTCCGGGAAGTTCGGCCGAACTTCTCGAACCCGAACATCCAGGTGTTCGCTCGACTCTATTTTTTACATGTTCTATTTTTTTCCTTATAGTTTTTCAGTGCTTCTGTGCTACCTTCCTGTTTTATTGTTTTATATGCTTTCTTTTTGTCATTTTGCTTTCTTTACAGTTCTGTTTATCCCCATTGGTTTCTTTTTGTTCCTTAACCTTTTATTCCCATACAGTATGTACCTCTCACAATGAGATTTTAGGATGCTTTTAAAGATATCCCATTTTGTGGCTGTATTTTTATTTGTGAGGACTTCATCCCATTTAGTTAGGCCTATGGCCTCTCTTAGTTGGATAAATTTAGCTTTTTTGAAGTTTGGTATTTTTGTTCCTCCCTGTAGAAACGCTCTCTTGAATGATAATTGGAAGGTTATTACTTTGTGGTCACTATTTCCTAGGTGTCCCCCAACCTGCACATCTGTTGTTCTGTCAGGCCTATTGGTTAATACTAAGTCCAGTATGGCCGTCCCTCTAGTCGGCTCCTGAACCAGTTGGGAGAGGTAATTGTCTTTGGTTATTGCCAAGAACCTGTTTCCTTTATGAGATATACAAGTTTCAGTTTCCCAGTCTATATCTGGGTAGTTGAAGTCCCCCATAATAACCACCTCATTATGATTTGCCGCCTCGTCAATCTCATTTAGTAGTAGATTTTCTGTGGACTCTGGTATATTAGGTGGTTTTGTACTCGCGCATCTTACGATCACGCTCCATTGACGGAATTAAGGACGGTACATTGTCCTTGTAACGGTGATCCAGCAGCGCGGCCACCCAGTAATCAGCACAAGTTAGAATGTGGGCAACTCGCTGGGTCGTTGCGGAGACACTGCAGCATGTACTCGCTCATGTGTGCCAGGCTGCCCAGAGGCAACGAAAAGGCAACGAAAAGCTGTCCTCTGTGGGAGGTATATCGTCTGTGTCCTCTGTATCCCCCCATCCACGCACCAGTGATGGCCATGAGCTGGTCTGGGTGCCACCCTGCTGTGAACTTGGTTCACCTCCATGTCTTTCCCTATTTGGTGAATCATGTTACAGCCTCTCTCATTCCTCAAAGGTGTTGTCCAGGATTTTCATATTGATGGACTATTCTCAGGACAGGCCTTTAATAACAGATTGGCGAGGGTTCAACACCCTGCACCACTCACAATCAACTGTTTTGTTGTACCTCTGGCATCAGAAGTCAGCGGTGGAACTAGACAACTCTGTCCATTGTTTAGTGGACACAGCTAGTAACTTCAACGTTGCTGTCATGCTTTTTGTGGGATAACCCCTTTAACATAGCAGTAAGGAATTATAGGGGTTGTGCAGCCGTTAATATTGATGACCAGCCATCAGGATAGGTCATCAATATCTGTTAGGGGGGGTCTGAAACCCGGCACCCCCGCCAATTAGTTGTGAGACGATGGGGTGCTCCATGCAAGCTCTACTTCTTGGTCATCACACTATGACTCGTCTCCTGTGGGGAGGTGGTGTAGTGCAATTAGAAGCACACGCTCCATTGATTTGCGTGGAGTAGGTACTTGTGTTACACTGCAATTCCGAGAAGTAGTGCAGGGTAATGGACAGGAAGCGGCGCTCACATGGAGCCCAGCCCCCTCTTCAAATAGCTGATCGGCAGGGATGATGGGTGTCACACCCTCGCCAATCTGATATACATGACCAATCCTGACAATAGGTCATCAATATTAATGGCTGGACAGCCCCTTTAAATTTGGAAGTGTTAGGGCTCTTCTCCTTTAGGGTACATTCACATGACCATGTTTTGCAGACCGCAAAACACTTGTGGATACCGGCCATTTGTGTTCCACATAACCCCTTAAAATTGTTCTGTACTTTTAATTCTTCAAATATATGGGTTTAGCATAGTATTATAGATGTGATGTTTTGCATCATTTTGAATACATTTAAATATGTGAATCTTTTTTTTCTTTTTAGGAACTTGACCGGGAACTTCCTGTTATTGAACCCTATTTTGTACAGCACCCTAAGCTTACTGGCAAAACAGAAAATGGCATAAGGATCACTTGGCTGGGCCATGCGTCTGTCATGGTGGAAATGGATGATTTTGTATTTCCTACTGATCCCGTCTTCAGTGAGAGGGCCTCTGCGTTTAGCTTTGCAGGTCCCAAACAGTTTCGAGGGCCACAGTGGACAATATAGAGCAGCTTTCCAAAATAGATGCCGTTTTGATAAGCCACAATCATTATGATCACCTGGATTACGGCACTGTACTGGGCCTGAATGCCCGGTTTGGTACTGAGACAAGGTGGTTTGTTCCCTTGGGTCTCTTGACCTGGATGCAGAGATGTGGCTGCAAAAATGTAATTGAGAGTAATAATCAAGGGAAAGAGCAGGCACACCACCTTCTGGAGTAAAAATGTGACGACACTTTATTCAAATACAATAATAGACCATAAATTGGATAAAATGAGAGTAAATGCATAAACCCAATACATAAACAATAAAATCGAATAAATCCACTGATTGAGGAGGTATAAAAATAAATCCACTGATAAAGAAGATATAAAAATGTATTGTTATCTCTGGATGGAGAGTCATAAAATTCATAAAAACATCAGAGGCCCATTTCACTCATCAAAAATCGATATCCAATGTGAAAAGTCTCAATATCGGAGACACAGCAATATATGTGTAAAAGAAGTCTCAGTATTAAATACACAGCAGTATATATAGAAATGCAGCCATAAATAGGAATCACCACCGAATGGATCTGATCACAGTCCAGTGTAGATAAGTGCACAATGTAGATAAGCGCACAGTCGTTCAGCGTTTCAGGGTTGCATCACTGAGGCTCTTACCGCTCTGTTGATGCTGCAGTGTCCGTTCGGTGTAATAGCATAGGAGCCAATTTACGTGTGTATTCGGGCACTGGTTCCAGGCGGCGGACAGTGATAAAACTCTGTGAGGGCGATTCGCCCAGGAAGCTGATTCCACGTGATGGGAGCGCTCAGCTCCGTTGCTTGGTAGGCGCGTGTAACTGTTGTAGAAGTCAGATGATCCAGTTGAAAAGGTCCGGTGATCCGATCAGCTGGTTTGTACGTCGGTCAGCTGCTATGATCATGTGACTCGCAGGTCCTGTCAGTCGCAGCTCTTATGTGGCAATATTTAAATGCCGTGTTTCGATGTGGATAAGAAATAATTCTTTGCAGGCAAAGAGGATTCTGTATGCTTCTGGTCCAGGCCAGCAGAAAGTGAAGAGAAGACGCAGTTTGGCAGACGCGTTTCGAGGCAACTTGCCTCTTCCTCAGTGGCTACAAAACTGCGCTCTTCCAAAGTTCTTTTATAGGTCTCATAATTAAGGCACAAATAAAACATGGATTGGATTCAGAGGTATTACCTATGTATAAGACAGTTCTCAAACAGGTATAAATACGAATCCAGTTGAAGTGCACATATATTATAATAATTTGGAAGAATATACTATTTAAAAAGACATAGCATATATACATATATAAAAAGATATGAATAAAAGATAAATAAAATAATATTGGACTTTCATTTATACTTTACAAGAAAAAAACGATCCCTTAGTGTATAGTTGTTGCGCTATTAATGCGTTTTTTCAGTGCATAATATTTTCTCCACTTTTTCAAGTTTTTCTTCTTTACTCTACTGATGATTATAGATGGAGGGGAATTTTTGGGGCCTGGGAGCAAGGGCAGATCAGTGTGCTGGAAATGTGACAGTCGAACCCTGTTGTCCCGTCGGTCCCAGGTACCCGCAATTATAAAAAGCTGAATACATCTAGATCTGCATTCAAGCCGTTCGGAACCAACGTGCCAAACTCAAAAATCCTCCTTGATTCTATGCGGGACATATGCATAATACGGTCCCCCCCCCCTCCCCCCCCCCCTCCAATTTGGTTGAACTCTCTCTAAAGCCACATATCTTAATGTGCTAGGATCCTGGTTATGGTGTGTCTTAAAGTGTCTTAATACCGTGTGCTGGCAATATGCTCGGAAATTATTTTCTTTAATGTCCTTTTCTTCCTCCCTATGTATTGTTTATCACACGTTACCTGGAGTAAATAAATTACATCTGTGGTGTTTGCATGTTAGAAAATCTTTGATTTCCCATTTATACAAACCGGATTCCAGAAAAGTTGGGACACTATACAAATCGTGAATAAAAACTGAATGCAATGATGTGGAGGTGCCAACTTCTAATATTTTATTCAGAATAGAACATAAATCACGGAACAAAAGTTTAAATTGAGAAAATTTACAGAGCTGGAGCGCCTGAAATCTCGCGATGCGCGAGCTAGCGCATGTGTAGTTCGTTCCCTGTGCTGATGCCAGTACAGGGAATGAACATGATGCCGACACTGCGCATGCGCTAGCTCGCGCATCGTTAGATTTCGTCGCTCCAGCTCTGTGTCGTCAGCCAGCAAGGAGGAGATTCGGAGGACGCGGGGCAGTGCTGGGCTCCTTTCCGCTTGACTCATCTCCGGATACAGGACTCATATCAGGTCATTTGCATATGGATCAAAACTGTTTTTTAACACAATAAAAGCGCAGAGAGCTATGGGGACTGGGTATTGCAGATGTGCTAGTGGCCATCTAGCAGCCCATGTCCCCAGCTCTATGCGCAAAATCATGGTGACAGGTTCCCTTTAAGTTCAGATATAAAGCCTATCGAGTCATCTTCTCGCCCACTCCAGATAAAAAGGATATCATCGATATACCTACGCCATAGGACCAGGCTGGCCCCCAGCCGGGGCTCAATCACCTCATGTTCCCACTGTGCCATGAAGAGATTGGCATAGCTGGGGGAGAACCTGGTCCCCATGGCGGTACCTTGGGCCTGGAGGTAAAATTCAGAGGCATACCAAAAATAGTTATGTAATAGGATATGTAGTGTATATATAATGCGACGCACAGGATCAGCCAAGATCAAATGAGGTGCTCTCAGTAGAATAGATTCAGCCAATCTATTCAGCAAAATTACAATAGAGAACAAATGCACTGGGCACTCTCGGATATTGCGACCAATACTGAATTTATTAATTGGAACTATGTGCTAGGAACAGGATAAATACTAGACACAGTAAAATCGAAAACAATCAAGTACATATACACTCATAATAAAATCATACCAATAAAATCGTAAAGATAAAATCGATAAATATAGCTAGTTGTATAGCCTATATAATATTCGCATTTACTAGCAGCATTCAAGAGTGTGAGTCTATTATTTCGAATCTCCGATCCGAACTCAATATAGGAAGACAGCTATTTCAAATACAAAACTTTGAATCAGCAAAAGTGTCTCTTAGGTCTGAATAACCTTGTGTTGGGTTGATTGCCCAAAGTTTATACAAGCGGCGTCCCGCTATATTGTATTCTCAGTGGCGTCCCACTGAAATGGCTAAATGTGTATTGCCAATTGCTGATTCGAAGTTTTGTATTTGAAATAGCTGTCTTACTATATTGAGTTCAGATCGGAGATTCGAAATAATAGACTCACACCCTTGAATGCTGCTAGTAAATGCGAATATTATATAGGCTATCCAACTAGCTATATTTATCGATTTTATCATTACGATTGTATTGGTATGATGTAATAGGATATGTTGAATCCACTGTAAAATTAATCTGATCCTCCTTTAATTGGCTCTTTCTTTTTAACACTGTATGTATTGCCTCCAAAGCTTGTTTGTGTATTATTGAGGTGTAAAGAGAACTAACATCCAGTGCAACCAGATACCATTGTGAATCATATGTTAAAGTCTCAATGGTTTTAATAATATCGGTCGTACAAAGCATTCTGAATAAATAAGAGTTCCAACCTTTGTTTTAATGCCGGAAGGTCCTCCCATCCTCCAGCATTCCTAGAGATCCTCATGTGCTCAAGTATACCTTCACATTCTTCCCCGATACAATACATATAGAGCGAACCGGACAAATGGAATTTCCCCCTAGCTCACCCCACCCACCCACCCTCCCACCTTGCAGGAAAGAAAAGGAAAAAAAAATAAAAAATATAAAATAGCGAAGGAAGGAAGAGTCCTAATTAATTAACTGTGTCCCAATCTTTCCATAAATTAATCCACTTTAAGTAGGATCCTCTTTGTTTGTAAAGTATCTTCTCGTAGCTTTTCACTTTCTCAACCAAGCTCAGCCAGTTATTACAGTCTGGGGCGGAAGAGGAAAACCAAGCTCTAGAAATGAGGAGTCTAGCCAAGAACATCACCTTAATCAACAGATGGCATTTTATGGGCTGGTAATTAACCTCAGATAAGTCTCCCAGGACCCATATCCTGGGGGACAAAGGGACAACAATTTAAAGTTTACACGCCAGGTTTTTTTGGACCAAGCTCCAATACCTACTCACCATTGGGCAATCCCAGAACATATGTAAATGATCTGCCTCGGAATCACCACAACGTGGGCAGTCAGAGGAGGCCCTGAGTCCTCTTCTATGTAGCCATATGGGTGTCACATAAATTTTGTGCAAAATATTAAATTGTACAACAGTGTGATTAAAATTGTGTGAAACCAGCTTTAAGCTTTCCCCTATATTATCCCAGTTTGGATGGCCCACCTCTGGAAGAAGAGAAGACCAAGCTCTCTGTCCTGGAGAGAGAACATCCAGAAAGAAATTATCCATTAAGTGTCTATAACAGTGTGATAGTTTAATTCTCGTAACAGTTTTCTTGCAAATTAAGTAGTGTAGAAATGCAGGAGTATCTATAATAAAGGAGTGACTATTTAGAGTGCTAGAGAGTGCGGACCTCAATTGGAAATATGCATACCAAGCCACCTCACCTAAATTTGCCCTTAATTCCATGAGGGGCAAAATTTGTCCCCCACTGACTACTTGATGTAGATACTGAACATTTTTGGTCCTCCAATACTGGCGGCAGCTTAAGTCGTTTAAGTTAAAAAGTTTTGGGTTATGCCATAATGGGGTGCAGATGAGTGATGCCTTAACTCCGCACCAACTCCTTATGGCCAGCCAAGTCTTTATGGCCATTCTGCAGAAAAATGAGTATCCGCTTGGGATATTTGATAAATAATCAGATTCCAGTACGGTAAAAAAATCCGAGAAGCCTGAATCTTTCACCACTCTACTGCAAAAAGGGCTATTTTCCCAGTCATTAAAAAGACAGAGTTGGGAAGCCACAAAATAGCCCCTAAAATAGGGGAGGTTAAGACCTCCCCGATTGTAGGGCATGGAAAAATAGAGTGCCTTCAGTCTCACGCGCTTCCTCCCCCATAATAAATCATTGAGCATACGCTCTATCAATCTAAAATACTTGTCTGGAATCCATATAGGCGAATTGCGCAGGACATAAAGAACCTGGGGCAGCACTACCATTTTTATTAATGAAATTCTGTCCGCTCTTGCTGGCAGGATTTTTTGCCATATCTTAATTTTGGCTCTCAACTTCATCAGCAAAGGAATCAGGTTAAGTTGTAGATATTCCTGAGGTTTGGCAGAAACTGTTATCCCCAGATACTTTATTGAATCGGAAATCGTTAACTGGTTATTCCATTCACCTCGCAGCTCGTCTATAGGGAGGAGAACGGTCTTATCCCAGTTGATCTCAAGTCTAGACGGATCGGAAAAAAGACCAACCAGGTCCATTATGCGAGGGAGAGTGGTATCTGTTTGATGGATAAAAACCAGGATGTCATCTGCGTAAAAGGATACTCGGTCATGCTTCCCATTATGCCAAAACCGGCCACCTTCAGGTCCTGTCTTATCATGGTCGCTAAAGGTTCGATATAAATATTAAATAGAAAGGGGGAAAGGGGACAACCCTGGCGGGTGCCCCGTCCCAAAGTAAAACTCTCTGTCGTCAAATCATTGATCCTAATCCTGGCAGCGGGAGAATTATAAAGTAGCTGAACCATCCCCATAAATCTTGGACCAAAGCCCATTTTTTTCATCACCTCCCAGAGAAAAATCCACTCCACCCTGTCGAAGGCTTTAGTAGCATCCAGCGACAGGATGGAGCGGGCACCATGCCCCGGGGACTGAATATTCATGAATAGCCTATGTAAATTGTTATGGGTACCCCTTTTTGGCATGAAGCCATTTTGATCTGGGTGGATAATGGTGGGCATAACCCGTGATAGCCTCCTAGCCAAGACTTTTGATAGTAGCTTAGCGTCGGTGTTTAATAAGGATATTGGTCTATAGGAGCTCAGTTCTGCCGGGTCTTTATCCTTTTTTAGAATTAAAACAATAAGGGCCTCCATCATAGAGTATGGTAGTTGCCCTCCCTGTGTTGCTTGGGAAAATACCTGTAACACCTGGGGGAGAATCACATCGCTATACTTGCGATAGACCTCGTATGGAAGGCCATCCAATCCTGGCGATGAGTTCCCCTAGATGGACCCAAGGGCCTCCTGCAGCTCCGTGAGAGACAGCCCCTCCTCCAGATATTCCTTTTGAGCGTCATTTAAAGTAGGAAGTGGAATTCTCTACAGGAACCGCATCGCCAGTTCAGATGACAAACCTGGGGAGGATCTATATATCTGAGCAAAGTATTGTAGAAAGGTATTCCCAATTCCCTCTAAATCTGTTATAGTTTCCCCCTCTGCGTTGCGGATCGAAATAATAGATTGTTTTTTTTTTCTTGTTGTAAAATTATTCTAGCTAAAAGCTTACCCGGGCGTCCAGACTCAATAAAATAATTGAGCCCCTTAAAAAATACCCTATGGTTTGCCTTCTCTATTACGTATTTCCCCAGAGCACAACTAGCCTTCTGCATCTCTTCCCTGTTGTACTCAGTAGGATGGCTAGCATATCGCTCTGCTGTAAGTGCAGCAATCTTGTCCAGTTCCTGCTCTTTCTTCCTAAATGTTCTCTTTGCTGCGGCAATCTCACTTATAAAAACCCCCCTCAGATATGCTTAAAGCATCCCATACTATGTTGATGTTAGCAGAGGGTAGATTCACCTCCCAAAAGGAGGACATCAGTAGTTTAATCGACTGAAGATTGTCCATAATAGTGAGCCAATATTGATTCAACTTAAATCCTAGCCCCCTAATGTCCTTATTCTCCACGCTGCCAACCTCAACCAGAACGGGTGTGAGGTCCGAAACTGTTCTTACTCCATATCGCATCTTCCGGATATTACTCAGGTTGCTCTCATTGGTGAATGCTAAATCGATCCTAGACATTGCTCTACCGCCCCTGCTAACACAGGAATATACTCTCTTTCCTCTACAAAAATGTTCCCATATGTCCACCAGTCCCACCTCTAAACAAAACTGAGGCAACGGAGAATTAAAAAAATTCCTCCCCCTTTCCGCGTCTAATGTAAATCTATCTTTGTTGGGGTCCATAACCGCGTTAAAATCCCCCATCAAGATTAAGCGGCATTCTGGTCTCTTTTCAAAAAAATGCATTAGCTGAAGCAGTGGGTACATTGAGAATGGCGGAGGTATGTAGAAAAAAGCAAGAATATAACTGTGGCCATACAGCTTACCATGCAAGAAGATAAATCTACCCTGGTCATCTATATGTGATTTTATAAGGGTGAAATCTATGGAATTATGAATAAGAACCGAAACACCCCTAGAGGAGCCGCTAAAGGTGGAGTGATATGATTGAGACTGCCATCCCTGTCATGGAACCATGAACCAGACGTACAACAAGAGATAAGTGGAAATAAGAAGGCTTTATTGAAAATCAAGCTGTAAGCAAAAGTCCAAACGGATGGCTAAACCGAAGCAGGGTCTTGCGTAGACAGAGGTCAGGAACCAGGAGGGTAGTCAGACGAAGCCTGGATCAGGAACCAGCAGGGTAGTCAGACGAAGCCAGGATCAGGAACCAACGGGGTAGTCAGACGAGGCCAGGATCAGGAACCAGAAGCAGCAGCAGTCTTAGAAGCATGTGAACACAGGAGGACCAAGCAAGGAACTGAAGCCACAGACCTCCTATATATATGAGCTGGGCATCCAGCTCCTCCCAGTGGGAAGGAGAAGCCGCAGGGTGGGAGGCTACAAGAAACCCAGAAACCAAGATGGCCGCCAGCACATGTCAAACGAAGGAGAACAGTAAGAAGGTAAGACCATGACAGTACCTCCCCCTCAAGGGCCCCTCCTCCGTGGAGTAAGGAACGGTTTCTGAGGGAAGCGTGCGTGGAAGGCTCGGAGCAAAGCAGGAGCATGGACATCTGCGGAGGGAACCCAGGAACGCTCCTCTGGACCATAACCACGCCAATGGACCAAAAACTGCAACCGACCGCGGACCAGGCGTGAGTCCAGGATATTGCTCACCTCATATTCCTCACGATTGCCCACTTGGACCGGACGGGGCCGAGGAACCGAGGAAGTGAAACGATTACACACCAATGGCTTCAACAGGGAGACATGAAACACGTTGGAGATCCGCATGCCAGGAGGAAGCGCAAGGGCATAGGCTACCGGGTTTACCCTGCGAAGCACTCGGAAGGGACCAACAAAGCGAGGCGCCAGCTTGGGAGTGGGCACTCGAAGGTTGAGGTTGCGGGTGGACAACCATACACGGTCTCCGACCTGGTAGGAAGGAGCGGGCGCTCGTCTGCGATCAGCCTGGAGTCTCTGGCGCTGCGCAGAGACCTCAAGGGACCTCTGGATCTGTACCCAAGAAGCACGTAGGACGGAAAGGTGATCCTCCACAGCCGGAATATCCTGGGGAGAGAATACCTCCGGTAACACGGCAGGTTGGAACCCATAATTGGCCATGAAGGGAGACGTCCCAGAGGAAGAGTTCACCGCCGTGTTCCTGGCAAACTCAGCCCAAGGCAGGAGGTCAACCCAATTGTCTTGGTGATCGGAGACATAGCAACGAAGGAATTGCTCCAAGGCCTGATTGGATCGTTCTGCGGCCCCATTGGACTGAGGGTGGTAGGCCGAGGAGAAAGAGAGATGAATCCCCAACTGGGAGCAAAAGGCGCGCCAGAACCTGGACACAAACTGACTCCCCCGATCCGACACAATCTCCTTGGGCAAACCGTGCAACCGGAAGACCTCCCTGGCGAAAATCGTGGCCAACTCTTGTGCAGAGGGTAACTTCTTGAGAGGAACACAGTGGCACATTTTGGAAAACCGATCCACAATCATGAGAATGACCGTATGGCCTCGGGATGCAGGGAGGTCCACAATGAAATCCATCCCCAGGTGTGACCATGGGCGCTCCCCGGTGCCTATGGGTTGCAAAAGGCCCAACGGAAGGTGCCGAGGGGACTTACTCTGGGCACAAACGGAGCATGCCGCTACATATGCGGCGATGTCGGAACGTAGAGAAGGCCACCAGAACAGACGTGAAACAGCCCAGGACAGCTGATTCTTTCCAGGATGCCCCGCGGCCTTGGAGTTATGGTAGATTCGCAACAACTCCTCAGGCACAAAACACCTGCCGTTGGGTCTTCCAGAGGGAGCACCAGATTGAGCCGCCAAAATCTGCTCACCCAGGGGAGAGGTCAGGCTGGTGCGAATGGCGGCCAGGATCTGATTCGGAGGTATGACCGAAGTCGGAATCGACTCCTCCCCGGACAGCTCGGAGTACTGCCGTGATAAGGCATCCGCTCTGATGTTCTTGGAACCGGGTAGGTAGGAGACCACGTAATTAAAACGTGACAAGAACAGAGCCCATCTGGCCTGACGTGGTGTCAATCTCTTGGCCTCAGAAAGGTAGGTCAGATTCTTGTGGTCCGTCAGGATGAGAACCGGAACCACCGAGCCCTCGAGCAAGTGCCTCCATTCTTTAAGGGCCTGCACGATGGCCAATAACTCCCTGTCACCAATCTGATAGTTGCACTCCGCGGAAGACAGTTTCCGGGAGTAAAACCCACAAGGAAGCAGAGGACCCTCTGGTGTTCTACGCTGAGACAGAAGGGCGCCTACTCCCGTCTCAGACGCGTCCACCTCGAGGACAAAGGGCAACCCAGGGTTGGGATGCGACAGAATCGGAGCCGACACAAAGGCGGACTTTAGAGCCTCAAAAGCTCGGATGGCCTCGAGCGGCCAGACCTGGAAATTACTGCCCTTCCTGGTCAGATCCGTGAGAGGCTTGGCTAGCATAGAAAAGTCCCTGATGAACTTCCGATAATAATTGGCGAAGCCCAAAAAGCGCTGCAGGGCACGGAGACCACTGGGCTGGGGCCACTGTAAGACAGCCGAAACCTTCTCAGGATCCATGGAGAACCCCTCAGCGGAAATGATGTAACCTAAGAAGGTTACCTGGGATCGGTGAAATTCGCATTTCTCAAGCTTACCGAACAGCCTGTTCTCTCGTAACCGTTGCAACACTCGTCTGACATCCATAATGTGGGCCTCCATGGATTCAGAATATACCAAGATGTCATCCAAATAGACCACCACACACTGCTGCAACAGGTCACGGAAAACATCGTTGATGAATTCCTGGAAGACTGCGGGCGCATTGCACAACCCAAAGGGCATAACCAAGGATTCATAATGACCGGTCCTGGTGTTAAACGCGGTCTTCCACTCATCGCCCGCCTTGATCCTTACCAGGTTATATGCCGCCCCAGGTCGAGTTTGGTAAAGACCGTGGCCCCTTTGAGGCGATCGAACAGCTCGGAAATCAAGGGTATCGGGTAAGTGTTCTTGATCGTGATGCGATTGAGACCCCTGTAATCGATGCAAGGCCTCAACTCACCGCCCTTCTTTTTCACAAAGAAAAATCCAGCCCCTGCCGGGGACGAGGATTTGCGAATGTGTCCGCGTGAAAGCGCCTCCCTCACGTACTCCTCCATGGCCTCATTCTCCGCTACCGACAGTGGATAGACCTTGCCACGAGGAGGAACGGCACCAGATTGTAACTCTATGGCACAATCGTATGGGCGGTGCGGAGGTAGGGCAACCGCGCGCACCTTATCGAATTGCGCAGGACATAAAGAACCTGGGGCAGCACTACCATTTTTATTAATGAAATTCTGTCCGCTCTTGCTGGCAGGATTTTTTGCCATATCTTAATTTTGGCTCTCAACTTCATCAGCAAAGGAATCAGGTTAAGTTGTAGATATTCCTGAGGTTTGGCAGAAACTGTTATCCCCAGATACTTTATTGAATCGGAAATCGTTAACTGGTTATTCCATTCACCTCGCAGCTCGTCTATAGGGAGGAGAACGGTCTTATCCCAGTTGATCTCAAGTCCAGACGGATCGGAAAAAAGACCAACCAGATCCATTATGCGAGGGAGAGTGGTATCTGTTTGATGGATAAAAACCAGGATGTCATCTGCGTAAAGGGATACTCGGTCATGCTTCCCATTATGCCAAAACCGGCCACCTTCGGGTCCTGTCTTATCATGGTCGCTAAAGGTTCGATATAAATATTAAATAGAAAGGGGGAAAGGGGACAACCCTGGCGGGTGCCCCGTCCCAAAGTAAAACTCTCTGTCGTCAAATCATTGATCCTAATCCTGGCAGCGGGAGAATTATAAAGTAGCTGAACCATCCCCATAAATCTTGGACCAAAGCCCATTTTTTTCATCACCTCCCAGAGAAAAATCCACTCCACCCTGTCGAAGGCTTTAGTAGCATCCAGCGACAGGATGGAGCGGGCACCATGCCCCGGGGACTGAATATTCATGAATAGCCTATGTAAATTGTTATGGGTACCCCTTTTTGGCATGAAGCCATTTTGATCTGGGTGGATAATGGTGGGCATAACCCGTGATAGCCTCCTAGCCAAGACTTTTGATAGTAGCTTAGCGTCGGTGTTTAATAAGGATATTGGTCTATAGGAGCTCAGTTCTGCCGGGTCTTTATCCTTTTTTAGAATTAAAACAATAAGGGCCTCCATCATAGAGTATGGTAGTTGCCCTCCCTGTGTTGCTTGGGAAAAGACCTGTAACACCTGGGGGAGAATCACATCGCTATACTTGCGATAGACCTCGTATGGAAGGCCATCCAATCCTGGCGATGAGTTCCCCTAGATGGACCCAAGGGCCTCCTGCAGCTCCGTGAGAGACAGCCCCTCCTCCAGATATTCCTTTTGAGCGTCATTTAAAGTAGGAAGTGGAATTCTCTACAGGAACCGCATCGCCAGTTCAGATGACAAACCTGGGGAGGATCTATATATCTGAGCAAAGTATTGTAGAAAGGTATTCCCAATTCCCTCTAAATCTGTTATAGTTTCCCCCTCTGCGTTGCGGATCGAAATAATAGATTGTTTTTTTTTTTT